>NW_020884893.1:3533440-3720940 GCF_003945725.1 Corapipo altera | reverse complement strand
AACCTTTAGAGAGTATGAAGTACTTGTATCTGAGCTGCAGAAAACCTCAGAAACGCTGAAGGTTCATCTGTCACTGTTCCTAACAGAGCTGATGAAAAAATGTTTTACAGTGCTGTTACAGGGGAAATTAAGTGGCCGTGTATCTAACATCGATATATTTTTCTACCAACCCCACTCCCAAGCCCCTGCAAAGCAGCTCCTAGCACTTATTTAACACACATACTGCCACAATGTCTACAGAAACTATGATATGGATCTTACCCCTGCCTGCTTTAGGTATGCTAAAGGATGCACCAAAAAGTGTCTTCTCCAGGACCTGGCTCTTTTAAAAACCTTGCATTATGGCTGGAACTTTTGTTGGAATCATTGCACTTTCTACTGTAAGGTTATGCCAGTTTGTCATCCTGCCAGTCCTGTTTTCTGTCTCAGTCAAGGGGGATAAACACTTAGCCCTCCTTTTTCTTTCCCTATTACCACACCCCTTGCCTGTAACTGGGATAGATTACATCAGAAATTCCTTGCTGAGCCAGCTCTGCTAATAATTTTTGTTCTAAATCACAGAAAAACCTGTGAAATGTAATCATGTCCATACTTTTGTCCACTGCAAATACCTGGAAGATGAAATTAAATCTTACAAAGGGTAATCCATCTCTTCCCCGATCACTCCAAGCCAGAGGGAACAGCCAGAGCGCTGGGTTTGCTGGATTTGTGTGAACTCCTGTTACACGCTGAGACCACGGGCTGGGAATCTGGGATCTGCCACTCCAGATGGGATTAGAAATCACTGTCACGTAGGAAACGTCTGGCTCTCAATGAAATTATCTTTGAGGGGTGGGTTTGTAAAGACACTTTCAGCACAAGTAGGAGAGGAGTGGAAAAGGGGCTGTGTGTAACTGTACAGCTGAGATCAAATTCAATTATAGCTGAGAATTTGCAGCATTTCCAGTGAACCCTTTCCCTCAGTGAGCACCACGTTGGTTACTCAGCCTCTTCAGCTCCAGAGTTTATTGACTCCTGCAGACTGATGACTCCCTGGGACACGTTTTACAAAGCAGAAGGTGGCACAGGACCGTGCAGATGCCACCCTGTGCCCCGCAGACATGTTTTAAAATAACTGTGCCCGGCCCCAGTGACGCAGGATGACTGTGCTGGGTGGCAGCACCACGGGGCCACTCCAGCACATTGTCCCCACGTGCACAGGCAGGTTGTGACAACCACGGGCACAGACCCAGCACATCAACAGGGATTTTCTCTCCCCTCAGCGTGGACCTCCAGCCTCTGCTCTTGAAAAACCACTCACTTCAGTCTTACCATGCATTTTTACCTAATTGGCAGAGAGAGAAGTAATTAAATGTAACAGAAACCAGGGCTTCCAAATGAAGATAGAATTTTTGAAGCCACAATTTCTATTACTTTTTATTACCTTTACCTATGGTTTATATGGCAAAGGTTCACAAAACAGATGCAGATGCTAAGCTGGATGGCTTAGTAAATGAAGTCAACTTCTGCAGAGAAAAGCAGAAGGAAGTTAGAAGACATGAGTGAATTCACTTTAATAGCCAAATGAAGTTTTGAGTCACTGTTGACTCAAGTAAAACTCCAGTTTAATACACCTCTAAAATATAACATCTTCCAGATAAGACAGCAGTAATCCACTAACCAAATACACTCAGAAGAGAAAGGGAAATTCTGAGTAAGAGTACGAATATGAATCATTATTCTGATAATGTTTTTGTTATTATTTTTGCAGATGAATCTGAAAGCTCTTAGGGCACAATTAAGTTACCACAGCCAATAGAGACAACAAGAAAAATCAAGGCAGATACTTTCTGCCTAGACACCGTGGTGATGGGCACATTAGAAATGAGGTAGATTAGATAGATGAACTAGACAGACACATCTAACTGTCCTCCAGTGCACTCATTTGTTTGACAGCCTGGAAAATGCCAACATTCCTGGGATTAAATGAAAATAGAAAATTGCATTTTCACTGTAAAGTATACACAGAACTTTGCTATGTCAGATTCTCTTTGTTAAAACAAACCAGGGCCTGACCACGTCCTCCCAGAGATACCCAAAGCACAATAAGATAAATGACACAGTAACCAAGACACAGCCAGTTGAGAGCCCTTGGGTTGCTACCCTTGTGCCCAGGGTATTAGTGAAGCAATAATGACCTACACACACTTTGATACTTTAATTTTTCTTGAGATAAACAGCACCAAAAATGCTAAACTGCCCATCTTACACTGCTTTATATCATATTTCTTTTATCCATGACTTGGAGCTGCTTTACCTTTACGGGCTGCTCAAACAATTTTTGTTCCGTGGTGCCTTTTCCCCCCACTTTGTTCTTCAAGAAAGTAAAAGTAAACAAATACCTTTCGATATAAAAAATAAAGAACAACAACAACTGGAGTGACTCTCCCCAGAGGTTTCTGGCCCAGGTTGCAGCCGTATCGCTGTGGCTTTTCCTTCAGCTCAGGGAGCACACAGTGACACACGGGCAGCACTTGTGCTCACATTCAGCAGCTCCCTGGTTTTTCCCAGTGCTGGGATGTGTGCTCCAGAGCTGAGCTGGGTTTGGCAGGGAGCACTCTGGATCCTGCTCCTGCCCACTCCAGCTCTGACAGCAGCCCCGGGAGCTGAGCGACGTCCCGGTGCTGCCGGGGAGAACAGAATCCAGCTCCTTGTGACAGTTTTCCCCACACAACATCACAATCAGCCAAACACATTTGTAATCTACTGCAGCTGGTGTTTCTATAATTGATAGAGATATAAAAGCCCTTTTTGCTAAAGTTGTACTTTTGTATTTTTTTTTTCTTGGGGGAGTTGTGAGAAAGCAGCTACAAAAAGCAAGCTTTAAATCTCAGATAATGTAGCTCCCTTTAGAATCCCAAGTTTAAAGCAAGTAGTTACGAGTTTTAGCAATGCAAAAAAAGGGAGCTAAAAACAAACATTTATTTTACTTGACGTAGCAAAACAGTGGATTAAAAAGTTAAATCAATGCACCGTCTGAATGGTTCCTGCTGTAGCTGCAATTTCAAATGAAATAAGAATGTTATAAAAACTCGCCCATATTAGGCACATTTGGAAATGTCTCCTTGTAACTGTTCTTTAAGTGTTCTGTCTATGAGCACTAACAGGTCTCTGCACAGGAAATGCAAAAATACGTTACATTTTAATCAGGGCATATAAAACACTGTCTAGAATGTTACATTGCCCTTGGGAATCTGTAGTAAGTAGGGGAACTTTTACAAAGTCCAGGTCACTCTCCCCATTACATCACTGTTAAAAAAAAAAATTAGGTTAAATTATAGAGATGTCATGTATTAGAACTTTCCCAGTTGTAGGATGATGGCTAAGAGATGATTATTTCCTTGGAGAAACTCATAATCACTCCCTTGTTCCCCTGTACATACTTTGTATATTGAAAATAGTGCATTTTAACTGAAGCAAAATGTTTCCAAACAATTACAATGACTGAAGGCAAATATGAGACTGTTCTCACTACATACTCACTGTAACAACAAATATCAGCACTTTACCCTAACACACAAACAGAAATTGAAAACCTGCCTGGCTGTACCTCATAGGTGATAAAAAATGAAAGAAGGGATTTTAGCAGACATGTTTGGGAATGATTAAGGTAAAACGTCCCTAATCTAAACAAGTGGAAACCCAGATGTTGATGGCATCATAATATTCCTCTGCCTCCTCACAACTCTTTATCCAAATGATTTACCTCTGTTTAATCAAAATCACAAGTTTGTTAAATCCTTAACAAGTTCACAGAAACAGCAAAAGAGTAATGCAGAGGTGACTGTTTTCTAGGTTACCATTCTCAGGATTTTAGTTATTAAATACACAAATGCTGGAGGTGACACAAAATTGTACAATATCCTGAAGGCAACCTGCTCTGCCGAGCCTGCCTCAAGTTTTGTCGCTGACTTTCAGACAGAAAGATTTGATTTATGGGAAAATGTCCCATAGGGCAGCAAGTGAAATAAAATAAATCCCCTGCCCCAAGTAAAACCGAGTCAGAGCCTCGGGGGCCCATGGCAGGTACCCACAGAGCGACAGAGGGACTAGCCCTCTGAGATGGGCATGTTGTGGCAGGAGAACTCAGGTTCTCAGACTAACAGGCCCTTTTTATCTAAACAGATATCTGTGGTTGAAACTCCTGGCATGAGTCTTTGTCTTGTCTCTGAGCTGCTTTTGTACCACAGCTACTCAACTGCCAGTAACGTCCACACGCTGTTCGCCCTGACCCACCTGCGGCTGTGCCCTGGCCCCTCACACCCTCCCCACCTGCTGACCGGCTCCCCCACCTCACACATTAAAACCTCTCAACAGCCCTTCATATACTATATATTGTTATAAATTCTGTGTGGCTTCCACCAACTTCAGTGCACTACCTGAGCTCTTCAATCCTCTTGTTCGACTCTCGCCACCCGAGCTGCAGCCTTGCGCCTCAGTGCCGCCATCTTCTCCCGACTCCCAGCCAGGGATCAAAGTTTGCCTCATTTTGATGGATTTTTGCACCCTTCTTGGGCTGCCTGCTCCATGGCTGGGGACAGGACCGCACCACTGCCATTTAACAGACATGAGGGGCACAGCTCTGGTGAATTTTAAGCTATTTTTTTCACATTTTCCCCACAGAAGAAGGTCTGACCTCATGAGCGCCAGGTCCACCATGACGTGGTGGCTCCTCACGCCGGGTGCTCCCACCCCAACCCGTCAGTGGCCCTGCAGTCCCTGTTGCCCAGCTGAGGCACACTGGTTTCCTGCACAATCCATCCCCTCCGTGAGGAATGGATGTGTGCAGGCTTTGGGAAAAGCCAGCTGAGGAACTCTGGGAGCTGTACGCGTGGAACTACGCTGGCTCCAACCTTGGTCTCAGATCTGGATGCGCTCACTGCACCAGCTAATGCTGAACACTGTGCTCTACATCAACCAGGCAATAGTCAAGATTACATTTTTACCACTGTTTTCTATGGATATTTGATAATGTCATGCTCTCTGCCCCTGTTTGTCCATGTTCAGCTCCCTAAATTTCCTTCTTTCCAAACTCAGGGCCTGGGCTCCAGCTCAATACATCATACAGACCTTTTCCTCATTCCTTGACCGCTCGGACCCATGGCTGCCCCTGCAGCAGGGAAAGCAATTGTCCTACTTATCCCCAGCTCAAATGTTTTTTTAAGGGAATGTAATTGGAAAAGAGAAACTAAGAACAGAGCATGCGTGGTGGAGATGGCACGTTGGAGAATGCTGTGTCACCTTCTAAAAATTCTTTGGCAACAGCAAGTTTTAGGCTTTATAAGTCAGACAAATTTGGGTGGATTTTCTCAGGGAAAGCAGAAGATATCTCTGAAAAATGTTCACGTCACTGCCAGAAAGCTCAGTGGTCCCACAGCTTTGAAATAAACCCTGATGAACGTCTTCTAATTTTTTGCCAAATAACATCCTACCCTAAATTACAGGAAGAACATTTTAGGAAAGAAAACACAGATTTTAATAATGGAAATGGTTGCTTTGAGCAGCTCAGAAGTGGAAACATTAGAACCAGTAGAAATCAAACCTCTCAACAGGAAACCCCAAACAATCTGGACTATAGGAATTGTTGAGCCCACGATACAGATGTTATTGTTGCTGTGCCCAGGGCTATCCAGTGCTCCCACATCCATACAACAAGCACTCAAGGCCCCTGCTGGTTTTCTGTTCCTTTCAAGATCTTCCTTATTTTTTTCGCCCCTTTTGGTTATCACTTAGCTGAACTTTTGCCACAGGTGAAGGTGCTGAGCCCTGAGCAACAGCATTGTCTACTTGGTCTTCCCCATCCACAGCATGTTGCCTCTCCAGTTCAGACATTCCATCCAGCAAGAGGGATCATCAGACAAAATCAACAAAAAAAATCTACAATTCCGAACACAGAAAAGGTTGATGACTTACATTGTCTTATTTGAGCTGTTTTTTCTCATGCTCAAGTGAAACAATAACCAGGCGAGGCTACAAATCCCAGATCTGAATCCCTGATTCAGTCAGAGGGGCCCTTGGCCATAAATTTCAGCACAGACTTAAAAATTGATAGAACTCCTTTTTAATCATCAAGTATTCAGCTGCTCATTACTGATATATGCTTTAATGACATGCCTTTAAATTTTGGTCTAGTTTTAGAATACAGTTTCCTCAAATTCCACGGCGAATCCAGTGTTGTGAAATGGAGCCCTGCAATTTCGTTCAAGTGCTTTTTCAGTTCTGAGGTCTATTTGAAATACAAAATTTAAGGAGTTTGCTATGTCAGGTGACGTTTTGTTAGCTTTTGACAAGAGAAAATATTTAATACCCTCATTTTTTTCCCCCTGCTCTGAATATTAGTTTAATTGTCACAAATAATTAAACGCTTATGAGTAAGAGACATCTTCAGACATTTTGACAATACATATTAAGAGACACTTTAAGGCAAATCTGCACAGATCGGCTTTTATTTGTTATGCTAAACGATGATGCATCCTGATTGCATTTGTTCCTTATTTGTGTGTGCAACAGGAGACGTACTGTGAATGATCTGCAAGGAATAAAATGACAGTATTTGACAGGCTAGGAAATGTCTGGGCAGGGATACAGGATAAGGAACCCTGAAAGGGCATTGTTTATGAAGGGGCAATGGGTAGAGACACTCCCTTCAATCTGAGGAAAAGAAAGGCGCCAACAACTAAATTACAGTTAATAACAGTAAGAAATAAACATAAATTACGTATACAAGGCTCAAGCTCAAGGACTTTGGACCACTAAAAATATATATTATTATATCAATTATCAAAGAGAGACAAATTCCCATCCTGGCAATTTGCATACGAACTTTAATAACCTACTATTCAGAAATAGAGGCAAGCATTAATTTCCACATGAAAAGGAGCCATGGGAGAGCTTCCCAAGTCCCCAGCTCCAGAGAAGGCCCTACCTGGTGATTCAGCACCAAACGCTCTGGCCTCTGCTCGACAGGGTAGCAGGTGGTCTCCCAGGTATGGCAGATTAGCCCTATATTCCCTAAGATTTATTCTGAGTTCCTGTCAATATAATGGCTGAAATGACCATTCCTGAAAGGTAATACCATGTGAAAATAGCATAAACAATCCTTAATGAATCCACAGCCTATTACTTGCATCATATTTCTTCTATAGGCAATACATACATCTCCAGTTTAGAAAACCAGCACTGCCCTTGATCAAAGCCCAACAATTCCAGTTTACACAAGACAGGGAACTGAGGAAGGTCCATGGGAACTGTTTGGTGCTAAAACCTTCTGAAGATTCAGGTTTCTCTTTAGATGCCCATGTAAGGATTTATACCCGTAACATCAGAAGCTGAGCCTCAAACTCAGCGATTTCCAACCACCTCTGGCAGTCTGGGTGGAGGAAAATGTGTATGTCCTGTTTAGCTGCAATTAGAGCAGGTTTTACATATTTCTCAGGGCAATGCATTATATACAGACACATCCCAGGTCTACCAGAGAAACAGAGAACAGTGTATGAGAGGAAAAGTAACCGTAACCAAATTCCCTGGTCCTGAAACTTCCCACTGGCCGAGAACGCATCTGAGGATAATTTAGGGAAAGTAAAAAACTTGATTACTCTGTCTAAAACTATTGCTTAGTAAAGCTCCCTTGGCATGCCAACACAATTAACAGAGCTCTGCTTTTCCAGACTGTGAGTCTTCCCATTTTTGGGAGCTCCTGGACATGAGCAAAGTGCTCACAGGGAGGGTTCAATTCACCTTTCTGTAAAATGGGGAAAAATATTCTGCATCACTGGCTTTATCTTAAGGAGTACATAGCATCAATAAGAAATCCTTGGTAGAAAGGTGCTAAGTGTGAAGAAATGTTGCTCCACTTCCTAACAAAGCACACAAAAATGAGCAGGAACCATGCAGCTCATCAAGAGCACCAGAAAGCTTTTAATTTTTTTAGCATTTAATGCTAATAATCAATATAACTACTTAGCTTCTTTCTCCTCTCATGTGCTAATTTAATGCTCCTTTGACTGTGCTTATATATGTTGAAAAACACACAAAAAAATAATTTTGGTAGACCAATATACCAGCTGGCAAAAGGTTACGTTTCTTCGATACAAAACTGCACATCATAAAAAATCCAGCTCTTTCCTGTGAAATCCGCTCCAACTGCAGGAAGTAAATGAGTTCTTCCTATATGTACAAAGAAAATTGCAGGCCTTAGGAATTGTGGTGGTGATTCCCTGTGCAATTCACATGAAAATTATTTATATTTGGAAAATTCTGAGTCAAATTTTTCTACCAAAAAAAATCCCTCCTTCTGTCCAAGAGCAGGGCGAGTGATAGAAACAGGATTGTTGTCTGCACATACCAAACTGCACCAATGTGCAGATTTTCATTCCCTCTAAGCAGAGTTTCACTAAAAAAAAAATAAAATATTGTAGCTATCAAGGTATTCCAGAGAATTTAATTATTTTCATTAAAAACAAGAACTGTGTGCAGCTCCGTTTTTTTTTCAATAGAAATTCTGCAGCGATTCCACATAAACAGACCCAATATCACTTCAGCGAAGTTGCTTTGGGAATATGTAACAGCCTTTTTTAAGTTATGAAAGCAATATTGAATGAGATTTACTACAATTTAAGATAAGTGGGTCTTAATTTTATATGAACAGAGAGACTTAAAAAGCAGGCAGGAAGAGTTCCAATTATATTGTGCTGGAATATTAGGCCCTGTGCAAAATTGCCCCTTTTCTCTTTTACATGCATAAAAACAAGCACAACAGGCTTTTCAATTAAATGAGTCTTTTGAGAGAGATGCAGGAAGAGCCAGAAAGCTCCTTAAAACTTTATTGCTTTTTATCTTTGTCAGGTAAGGTTGTGTATTAAAAATGACCTGTTCTTTCCTGTACTATCCTTCCTGCAAGTTTTTTCTTCCTGTTTGACCCATCAATTTTAAGTTTCCCAATGAATGGAAGGGTAGATCCGGATTAGTTTTCCCCAAATACTGAGTAGTTTTGCTTTTCTACAGCCCTGTAGAGCTCAGGATGTTTCCCATAGTCTCTTTAGCATAGGGAGTAACTTTAATGAGCCTCAGGATCATTAGACGAAAGCAGTTTACAGAACACAGGGAGGAAAGACACAGAAAGGAATGAGATACAGCTCTAATAGATACAAGCCATGGAGATGAAAGAAAGAAGTCAGCATCTCATTTGCATTAATACAATAAAAATACAGCATAAATGTTGCCAGTTGTAAATTTTTTTTTTTCAATAAAGTTCAGCCTGATTATATCTGGGAAAAGGTGGGCTGTGCATTCCTCATAGAATTTATCCTTTAAAGAACAGTTACTGGCTATTAACTCTCTGGATTTAATTGCCACCGAAAACAATCTCCACGAAACTTCAGTTGAAAGTCACTCCTCAAGAACCGATGGTCTGAGCTCTCCAAACTGCTTTGTTTATGGCAATACAAACGCAGAGCTGCAACTCACTCCACTCCACTCCATCATTATGTTTTGTATTTTGTTTACTGGTGTTATCTGTGTGTACGTGTATAATTATACACACACACACCAGTTCAGCATCAGAATCACTCAAAAGCAATATTGCCAACCTTGTTTACCCAAAAATCACGATGCACAACCTCAAAAATCATGAGAGCAGTTGAAAACGATCAGATATTGAAAACAGTCACTTTGAGAATCACAGCATTTTTCCTCTGGCATAAAACTTCAAGCCTGAATGTTTTCGAGCTCCTTAGTTCTCCATAGCAAGGAGTTTTAAATTAATTTTCCTTTTAAAATGCATATTGGACACCTGCATAATTACCAGACGCCAGGAGTTGGAGATTTAAAGAAAATAAACCCAAACAAAGGAGTTTCAGGGGACACCACTCCTAACAGCACAGTTCTGACATTTGGGCAAATATTGGTGGAATAATTAAAAACTGCTCTGAATAACTGAGCATTCCAGGTACATCCCTCTCCCATACAGGTACTTTTCTCTCCCTCTTGCAGGTATGGATGTGTGCATGCCTGGAAAGGATCCGTTTCCCATACATTTAGGACTGTTTGTTCTATTTAGCTGTGGAATTTTACCAATACTTGGGACCATCAGGCACTGCACGTTACAAACTATGTATTTTTCACAATCAAACCCTGTCATTTCGAAGCTATTGTTGTGCCTTTCTTTTTCCTAGGGCAAAGGGGGGAAACATTTCTTTTAGGGAAACAAAGATTCTCTTCATTTTTCTAAATGAAACACTTAATGCAACACTTAGATCAGAAGACCAGTTTTTCCACTTCTTTTTTTGCCTGAAAAAGCTCACAAGTTAACGGATGAAAAGCCAGCAGCAGTTAAAGAGGGATGTGTAAATCTAATGGGAAACACTGTGATGTTTCTCCTTGAAACCTTAAAAAATACACAGCTCGCTGTCAAGGTACTTCTGAGCTACAGAAGCTGTTATTATAACATGGTAAAAATTACTCTGTGCCAAGATCCAACAGAAGTCACCTTAATGAGAAAGAACTGATTTTTGTCCCTAAAACCACACGGAACTTTTAGACTTCGGATTTGCAAAGCCATTTTCATGCATTTACTCGAGAGTTGCCGCCCCTGTGCGCAACGTTACCACCACACAGCAAAAAAAGGATTCTTTACAAGACCATCTCATCTACTGGTACCCAGAAACAGTGCTCAGTAATTAACACAGAGAGTGGAAACGTGATTGAGAAGTGAAGTTGGCCGAGCAAGCAAAATCTCTCAGTCATACAGACTTCAGAAAAGAATAGCATGTAAGCGTGAGGAACAGAATTTACAAACAGAACTCTCCCTGGATTTAAAGCTTAATGGGAGAATCTGCTCCCTCTTCAGAGGCAAAGTGTTGCTAAAGGAACATATATCTTGAATTTTGTAGCTGAAGAGCCCAGTGTTACGTAGACAGCCCTCACACAGACCAGTCACCCATTGAAGCAAAGTGCTGAGTAAGAACTGCAGAACTGGGCCCACTCTTATGTAAATTATTGCAATTAAATAGGTAATGAAAAATCACTGCTCTTGCATGAATGCAATGTAAGATTTCAGCTGAGAGTGTAATGTGTTTCCAGTTGACTCCTGTATCGGATTCAGAGACAAATGAAAATATCTCTCTGTTTGCATGAGCAGGCTTTAGAGGTAAAACTTCCCAAATGTTTTCATTTTACAGAGGAGAGGGAAAAACAGAGGCTTATTTTAGCAGCAAAGTCTGTAGGATCCCCCTTTTTTAAGGCATAATGTGGTACAAACATCTCAACCCGAGAGGTATTAAATAGAATTTGAATAATTTGACTTTGCCTTTGCTAATAATACGTCATCCAGTGCAAGAACCAGGCCTTATTCTCCCCTCCACGAGCTGACATGGTATTTTTTTTACATTTGAGCTCTTAAGATCTGCACAATAGCTTAACACAATAAGTGTTTAGCCTCTGGTTCCAACTGTAATTGATAGAGCACAGTTCCATTCCCTCTGCTGCTGCTAAGTTGGGAATTGCAGCCACAGCAACTGACAGCTTTTTTTTCTCCCTGAGTCTGGAGTTGCTCTCTGGGAGCGATGTCCTCATCGGGATGGGAAGTAAAATGATGGGAGAAAAGCTCAGCCTGGCCCTGTGCTCCAGAGGAACTCCAGAGACCTCTTCTAGGGGAAATAGTTCCTTGAGGTGGGTGCTACTAATGGGAGCAAAAATCAGGAGGAGAAAGCTCCAAAATCCTGCCGATTTGAAGAAAATGGGCTTTTCAGTCAGAAAGCGCAGGAGAGGGAGAGGGTTTATGCAGAAGAATTTCTGACAATGAGCATGTTTTCAAAAGTGCTGTAAAACTGTGTCATCTACTGAAGGAAACATCTTTTGTTTCACAGTCATGGGGGCTGAACTCTTGGGGAGTCCCACTGGTGATACACTGGGCTTTGATACGTGAGAGTAAAACTGAAATGAGGAAACAGGCACTAAAATGAACATGAGTTCAAATTGTCCCATTCAGGCCTGAGTTCTGACACGGGAGAAAAAACTACAGATCAGCTTCAGGCTTAGGAGCCGATTCCAGAATTGAACGCAGATGGAGCCTAATTTTGGTGCCTCTTTAGTTGCAAAAGTACCTATTTTGGAATATATTTAATTAAGCAGGATTTAAAGGCTCCTCTTGTTTGTGAACACCTTGGCTTTTTTGTCATCTGTCAGCACCGTGATGTGCACAGTAAGTGAAAGGTTCTGAGGCATGAACTATTTAGGTGGGTTTGATGTGCACTTGCTTTTCTGGAGGATGTTTAAACAAAACAAGTGCTGCCATTTCTACAGTTTCATTCAGCACTGCTTGCTTGGAATCTGCTTCTATTGCCCCTGTTAGAAAGGATACAAATAATACACAAACAGCCAAAACACTCTTGGTTATTGATAAATACATATATATATATATAAAAATATATGTATGTGTATCTCTTGCTTCCTTTTGCCACAGAAATACACATATCAAACCTTGCTGGTCATTTACTCTGCTCTCTGCAGAAGCAGAATTTCACTTTCTAAATATGTTTCTTTCTAAATATGTTTTAAATAACCTTTACTACTAAGGTGCAAACTGCAGCTTTAAAGAACTCCCTGTAAACTGTCTTCTGCTCGCTGCTCTATGAGGACTCTTCCAAAACCAAAACCCTGTTATTCTGCAGCTCCAATAAACAGATTAAATGTGTCTGATATCTGTTTCTGCTGTACTTTTCCTGAGCTTTGGTTCTTAGACAGTCTATTGGGGCTGGGAGAGAAAGAAAAGAAGAAATACAAAATTGCAGCCTGAAAGGGCGTTAAGTCCAGATTCCTCTTTACAGGCTTTAAAAAAGCAAACTAGCAATTCATGATCACAAAATAAAATATGCACATTTAAACAAGCTGCAGGGGAAAGGAGAGTTTAATCCAGTGAAATTGTGTTTGAAAGCTATTTCATACCCCTAGGAATAAAATCTGAATAGCAATTCTGCTTTGCTCCCACCCTTTTTCCACCCTTCTGTTAATATATTACCATTTGTTATGGAATCGTTACAAGACTTTTACCCCAGAGGTGGCTGCATTTCGTTGAAGGATGAAATACTTTCTGGGCCTGAGCCTCTTCTTAGTCACAGGAGCAGGCAGTACTCACTGCAACTGCACTGATGCTGATAGTAAAGCTGTTTGCGATTTGCACCTGAGCAAGACAAGAATTAGGCCCAGAGTTTGTAAAGCCCTTTGTGATTCATTTGGGTGAAAGCTGCAACACAAATGGGTTGTTTATTGTAAACACAAGTGTGATACTAAAGCAGGCACTGATGCAAAGAGCTGCAAATATCTGCCTCAAGAACTATCGAAATGGGAATGACGATCTCAAAAAGGAATGATGATTCAGAAAAGATTCGGCCCTGCAAAGATCAAAATGTATTTGACATAGTTTCGGTGTTGACGTGAAATAAAGTGTTTTTAAAAGTGTAATCTGAGACCAAAAATCCCCACCATCAAACATAAATTGTGCCCCATTTATCCAATTACGCTACCTAGTTTCATTACAATGGCCTGTAATATATTTCTTAGGAATACAAGGCTTAAAATTAATAATAGAAAAGGACAAAATTGCCATGTATATTCCTCTAGCTAGATTTTCATCGAGCAGCAGGACTTCACTTCTGATTCACTCGCTGGGTCTCTCTAACCTTTACATTATTCATTAATCAAACTAGAAACCTGCTTTCAAAGTCAGTGCATGGTAGTAATTATTTACAGTTGTGCATAGTATTTAATTTTAAGCAATGACAAAAGCAGGCATGTCCAGAATCATAAGGCTTATCATTTTTCTTCCCTTGGAGGTGAACTAGCTAAAGAAGCTAAAAGTTGCAAACTTCTCTTCAATATCTCTGCTGCCATCAAGACAAAATGCAGTGCAACTGATACCTTTGAACTTGTACAACCAAAAATAAATAAAAGTGAAAATTAAGTAATATATAATGTATTAACTCCTTTAAATAAACGGAATAAGAAGCTTTGCTATCAGCCTTGATGAGCGATTCATTTCTTAGTGCACAGTCTGTCTCCTGTCACTTTGAGGTATTTTTCACCACACAAAACAGAACCTCAGTACTATCCCTGAAAATGAAAGTCAGTTTTAAGAACTATATACAACAGGCACGTCTGCTCTTTGAAACCCCCTCTACCCCCCACAAACACACAAATACAACTTCAAAGCAGGAGAACTACTGCAAATGTATAAACCTACTTCAAATAGTTATGCTGGATGAAACTGGACTGCATTTGCAGTATTTTGCTCACCTGAAACAACATTGAGCTGAGGACAAATATAATCAAAGAAATGTACCACTGAAAAGCTATGCACATTTTCTAATGAGAATGAGAAAGGAGAGATCTAATTGTGGTCAGTCGAGTTTCTCCCTCGTCATTAAGATATTAAAAATACTGTAGTGTTCTGGATAAAAACACATCTTACTGTATCTCAGCAGGGAAATCCCGGGAAACAACAGCTTGGGCTCTGCTCGCAAAAATTGACTTACTCTGTAGCCCATGTTTCTAAAAAAGAACAGGCTGCCCCTTCCACAAAAGGATACTACACACACTCCAAGTGAAAATTCTACTTTGAAAACCAAATAAAATGAAGCCTCATACTCCTGACAGAGAGAAAAAAGGAGCAATTCTAGCACTGTCACTGTGATGATCAGCATCCATGAAAAAATAGCTATTTATCCTGCAAGTTGGAAACGTTAATGCCTTATTCAGATAAAACCTCTTTGTGAATAAAACAATAATATCAACGCACCGGAGAGTTCTTCTGAATACATATATATATATATATATGAATATGAATTTCTAGTGTAACTGTTATTTATGGCTTTAAACATAAATTTGGGATCTTTGCCTGCCAGGAATCACACTGGCAACCTGCATAGGTACATTCATTGGTCACATCCCAAAAGTCTCTGCCTGCAGACCATTGTCCTACACCTACAAGAATAACGGCAAAATATGGAAGTTTGTAAAAGTTCTGCGTGTCCCAGTTTCTCTGAAATGTCATTTACCTTTGCATGACTCCCAAGCACTACTTTTCAAAGTTTATTCAAGTGTGCCACTAAACTTGCCCATACATTTTGTCCCACATATCCTGTGCAACACCCAGAAAATATTCGGAAGTGGGAGAAAAAATGAACAAACCGTTTTGTAAAGTAAAGATGTAAAATATGAGTTTTCTTGAAAGAACTAATCCGGTGAAGGACACAAAGGGAAAAAAGAAGGGAAAAAACCCGCCTACATTAAAAGCCAAACAAGATAATAATTGTGCATGTCTGGCTAAGAGAATCTAGAGGGCAAGCCTTACGTCATTGGCACTTGGGTTACCATGGTGAGTGATTTATTGATATATATCAAGAATGAATAGATCAAAGGCAGCAAGATGACAGGTGATCAATCAAATGTCAAATCAAAGCTGGCAATCAACTGGAAAGCTGATTTTTCAGTGGGTGGGTCTGGCAGAAGAAAAATGAACTTCCATATTGCGCTTCCCAGAAACAAAACCCCACCACACTATTAAAAAAAAATAAAAAGCAATTAAGCAGCCTGAAAGAAAACTCTTTGAAAAGATTTACTATACAGGCCCACTCATCTGTTTCTTTTTCTTGGCCCCCAAAAGAAAAAGAACACCCTACAACGACAAACAAAACACTTCCAAAGTTGCAAACTATTTTCTTCTGTTAAGGAAAAAAAAATTAATAAATTGCAAAACCACTTGGCATGTGCAAATATATAAACTGGGCTACAAAACAAAAGAAGGATTTGATTTGAAAATGTGGATTGTCTTCTAACAGTCAGAACGTTTCATTTTATTTCCTGTTGCAATTTTCACCACTGATGATCAAAGGCTGAACTTCCCCACCGGGTTCATCAGCAGAGAGAGTCCCTGTACTATTTCAGGCACACACAGCACACACGCACACACACACCCGGCCAGAACTGCCACCAGAAACACGGCGAAATAAAAGATTAAACACCCCGACCCACTTCGCGAAACACACGGATCAAAACCAAAAACCACCGAGAGGGGGGAAAATCAAGACAGAGGGAAAAATAAATATACCAAAGCGAGAAGGAAACGGGAGACTGGCTGCTTTCGGTTCGGGAAGGGGAAAGGGCAGGGGGAGAAGGGGAGCCGAGTGGGAGAAAGTTGGGGGGAAAAGTTTGGGCAGGGCAGGCTGGAGCGGGAGCGGCGGGAGCGGGAAGCGACCGGGGGAGCGGCGAGGGTGGAAGGGGACAGCCCATGTCAGAGTAAAGATCTTGGCAATAAGGAATGAAACTGGCTCCATGGAGTTACGGAGGGAAAGGGAGGGGGAGGGGGGATAAATAAATAAAGATCCAGTCCGGAAAAGCAAGGGTGACCCTAAATAATAATAAAGATGGGGGGTAGGATTGGAAGGAGTGGAGAGACAGAGGCTGTGTAAGTGGATGGCTTCTCCTTACCTGCAGCCCGTTTGGGTGCTTGCTGTTTCCTCCTTGGCATCGCTCTACTTTCTCCAATCTCACTTCTGTCCCCAGATCCGAGAGCCCTGAGACGCTCCTGAGCCGTGTTCCTCTGCCTCTCAGCTGCTTCCCCAGCACCCCCCTCAAGCCTCCCCTGCCCCCCTCCTTTCCCCTTCCCTGATAGGAACCTGTTTGGTTTTTATTTTATTTTACAGATCTAGGTTTCTTTCTTTCTTTCTCTCTCTCTCTCTTTTTTTTTTTTTTTTGGTAGGCTTTTTTTTTTTTTTTTAACTGTTGCAACACTTGCTTTGCTTTGATTCAGACATCCAAGCTCAGGAGCAAATGAAAGGCGCCCACAGTGCCAAGAGAATGGTAATAAATAAATAACAAAATAGATATGTATATATTAAAAAAGGCAGCTCTGGAAAGACTGTGGGGCTGGCTGCTTCCTCCCTTCCCTGTCCTGCCCTCCTCCTCCTCCTCCTCCTCGCAGAGCTGTATGGCGGAGCGGTGCCCGGGTGTGCGGTGTGTGTGTGTGTGCGTGTGTGTGTGCGCGGAGCGCTGCAGGTTCCGTGCTGTCAGATGCCAGGCAGTGAGTGATATGGGAGAGGACAGGGAGGTTTTGGATGGGAGGAAATCTGGGATCCGCACACACACGCGCGCACACGCACACCCGCGCTCGGGCACACGCACACACACACACACACACACACCCGCACACACACACACACACACACACATACACACACACACACACACAGGCAGGGCGAGGCGATGCCAGCAAACATCGATCCAACCGAGCAAACTGAACATTAACAAACTCCTCCTCCGCGACCCGATGACAGGATGAAATGTGCTCCGCGCAGCCGGGCGGCAGCGCCGCTCATTAAAGAGACAGGGCGCCGGCACCGCGCCCGCGGGGCGACCCCGCCACCCCCGCCGGGACCACCCCCGCCGGCCGGGACCACCCCCCTCCACGCTGGACCACCCCAACCCCACGCGGGACCATCCCCTCCCCACATGCGAGACCACCCCATACGTACACGGGACCATCCTCTCCCCACGCGGGACCACCCCCCTTCCATGCGGGACCACCCCCACCCCACCGGGATCACCCCCCCACACATACGGGACCACCACACACACACGGGACCACCACCTCCTCCCGCGGGACCACCACCTTCCCACGCGGGAACACTCCCATCCTATGCAGGACCACCCCCCTACAAGCGGGACCACCACCCAAACACACCCAAACACACCCACGGGACCGCCCCCTCCCCACGCGGGTTCAGCCCCCGCGCCCCCGCAGGGTTCTCTTCCCAAGGGAGGGCGCTGCGGGGCCGGGGCGGCAGCGCCCTCCGCCCGCTGCCACCGAGACACGCGGGACGCGGGCGGGTCCGGGAGAAAAAGAGGGATTTATGGCAATTATCCCGCTGTGCGGGCGGATGCGCGGCTCTGCCCCGCGGCTCCGCGGGACCCTGGGGGCTTCCTCAGGTGCTCCCACCTGCAAAGGGCTCGGGACTGGGCACCGGCGGGGCTGGGCACCGGTGGATGCTCCCTCAGGTGCTCCCGGGGCTGGGTACCCGTGGATGCTCCCTCAAGGGTCAGGGAGCGGGTCCCTTCGCCATGCAGGTCTCCCTGCACACCCTGGTGTTCCTGTGGAAGGAGCAGGGGGGGATCGGAGGGGTTGGACACAAACACAAAGTTCGGTGAAGTTCAGGTGAAATCCCAGGCAGCACCTGAGGCCCTTCTGAGCTACCAGAGCGCTGCCCCCCTGTGAGCCCGGAGGGCAAGGCTGGTATGTCACGCTCAAGCTCCCTCTGATCCTCTAATTCCCTCTGGCGCCTGGATGTAGGGGGAGACAGGTATATCCATCAGGTGCTTCTGCATCCTCATGGAAAGCCAAATCTGTGTCCTGTCCAACCAACCAGAGTTTCTCACCCTTTCACAGATCCCCTGAACTGTCAGGCCAAGCAGGGGCAGGTGACACTGGAGCTTTGAATAGTTTTGGTCCCTAAGACACATGGAGACAACTTCCCCTGCCCCCTTTATTCGTATCAGTTTTGTGTTGTTTTTTTTCCCCTTCTGTTAACATCTTGAGGGTTTAAAAGTGATGTGGAGCTGAAAGAATGGATTAATTTCTATATGTTCAATGATAATTAATATAAAACCTCTTAGAAGTGGCTTTTCCAGTACTCCATAGCTTAACCCCAGAGTTTGCTGTGGGACTGAGTTCTTAAATACTTTTGTTTTTTTCTGTTTTGGCGTTTGTTCTCTTTCTAATGAAACTGTTGGGTTTAATAGGAATTATTTGCATCCCTCTCCAATCAATCTGTCAGAGCAGGCTCTGTCACAAAGCACCGGCAAGAGCCGCTGTGTTGTAGCCGGTGTCACTGGCCATGTGCAAACCACAGCCCTGAATCCCTGGCAGGGAGGGAGTGTCCACGGGCAGACCCCTAAGTGACCTCTGTATTTAGCAGCCTAACATGAGATTGTGTTTGTAAAAGTGTCCACCCAACTGATTTCACTTAAATTATTTGATAGCCTTCCCTGCACGAACTCCAGCAATTTTTATAAGCAATGTGAAAGTATTTATTGGTGCAGGTAAATGCTTAGTTTGAAAGATAAAATAGGATAACACTATCATAAAATACTCATTTTTCCACTTCTGCCTGGCATAACTCACCCAGGAGTGAACAGCTCTGTTTGAATCAGTTGGAATTGCACAGCCCTCTCATCACTGTGTGCAGCACATGTAAAACCCTGTTGGTGCACACCGGGGATTTCAGTTTGCCTGCAGTTCAGGCAGGTGGAAACACAGGGCCAAGAGGGGCCCCAGCATCCACAGCAGTGGGGCAATTATCCCTGCACTGGGATGAGAGGAAATGACACACTCTCTGATTTGAAAAGTGCAGCACTGGACCTGGATCAGGTAGTTCAGGGACGGGGTGGCAAACTAGGATTTTCTTTTCACATTTCATGCTGCCTTGATCTGTGATTTTGAACCCTTCAGCTGCCGCTTCCCAAATCAGAAACCTGTAGATACCTCTAGCTGGTTTTCTATTTCCTCTCCTCCCCGGCTGCACAGAAAGATGCTGCACCTCTGATGGATGGTTTATTATAAAGACCTGCGTGTTAAACGCTGCTTTAATACAGTGATGTTTTATTAACAATTCTCCCAAACTGTGGGACACGATATAATGTGTTGGGACACTTGCATCAGACAGGGAGGGAAGGCAAATGACAGAGTCCCCTCTTATTTTAACCTCTCCATCTGGGATCTGCTACTCTGGTGCAAGTTGAAAAGATCCAAGCTCTAGATGTAAGCAGAGCTGCAGTTCAGTGTAGTCTGGGTTCAGCAAGTAGCAGCTATTGTTCTCCAGAGTCATGGCTTAAATCCAAATGCTACACACTGGGTATGGTATTTGTATCAGTGGCGTTTTCAGTCTCAACATGCAAGATGAGAAAGTCGCTGTTTTAAATGGTTACTCCTTTGGGAAGGGGAAATTGAGAAGATGGACTTCTGAGCAGAGCAGGAGTGAGATGGCACCCTATCCTCGGTGATAAATGGGAGCATTAACAAGGCTTGGTCGAGAGGAACCCTACAGATTTATGGCTTCCTGTCTCCACCAGCAGATGCCATTATGGCTGACAGAACAGAATGCCTTTCAAGAGGGAACTGGGGTGGGATTATGGAGAAGGGGGGAAAAAAAGCAAGCAGGATCTGGTGTCCATTTTTATCCACTGGGCAGAATTGGCTGATAGGTTTGAATAGAGCTGAAACTACATGGCCTGTGTGTGCTCCCTGCTCCTGTTATTTATAACTAAGTTGGTGAAGGTCATTTAGCATCTCTTTTAGCACAGGAAGAACCCATAATATTTACTGAAAGCATTTTTGCACTCTTGAAAATTAGAGATAATAAAACGAACGGATAGCACTGGAGGCTTCCTTGGCTTATCCAATGGAATAATCTTGATGGGTGCCTAATGTTTACTTTGGAAATGCAGCAAATGATTCTGAAGCTATATTGAATTTTATCTATTTTTATTACATTGCAGAATAATATTTCTCTTTCCTGACAAAATGTTATGACCAGTAATAGCAATGGCAGTTATGCATGTTCAAAAAAGAGTAATCAAATCTTATGCTCCAGGGCATGAGCTGAATTCCCCACTGGGATCCAGGAGGAATTTTTTCCCCCCAAATATAGCAATATACAATCAAGGAGGTGTGTTCTTAGAGATTTTTCGATTTCTTTGTCAGGTGCAGATTACATGGAACAACAGTGCGATGTGGGATTGTGAAAATCCTCTCTTGCTACAGCCCTGGGGTGATTTAGGTTTTTCAAAATAGTGTGTGTGATTTGTTGTGTGTTGCAGTAAAGTTTACAGACATTTTTGTGCACAATAAAGGGCCAAATATGCTTCGTGTACCTGACTTTGATAACAGTTCTCATCATGAGTAGTCACAACAAGCTCAGCTATGTTACTTGAAGTGTTTTATCTTACTTATTTTTGTTGTCTGTCTTTCTTTCAGTGCTATGCTGATAATTAAACGTGGGGATTTTTTTCTTTACTTCTTTTTTTTTCCCCCTGTAAGTCCTATATACGTAGGTGCACAACTCATCTTGAATGAAATTCGCAGTGTTGATGACCCCTTTCACGCTTTGCCTACCACTTTAGGGAAAGGAAAAGTGGAAATTCTGACAAGTTCTACAAACAAACAAAAAAAAAAGAGTTAGACATTATTTGGATTTGATAAATAAAACTATTTCATTATGTAGTGATGTTACCAGTTAATGACATTGTGAGCTTCAGTGTTTACTCCCTTCTTATTCAGAATTATTGGGAGAAAAAATATTTAAAAAAGGAATTGGGGTTACAGCAATTTTGAAATAATCAACTTGACAGACAGACTGAAGATTCCTTAGAGGAAACAGAGTGTGTGGGAAGTGATCTGCAGTTCTCCCTGCCCAGTGACAGCATTAACTGTGTTTGTTCCATCAGGGCACATTTGACCCACACAATCCCTGCGGCTGATCCCCTCTAGTGGCTTTACTGTAGAGAACTCTGTCCTACTATTGAAAGCTTTTGGGAAACCCATTTCTTTTTATGGTGTTCTCAGACAAAATGGAGAACAGTTCATTTCCTTCCTCTTTGCAGCAGTTTTTAACGTATTTGCAGACGTTTTACGTCTCCTCCCCAAACCACCCCAGTTCCTTCAGTCATTCTTTGTACGTCATGTTCTCTGGACCTGGCACTCAGCTCATTGCTCTGTGGCTGGACAACACATGTCTCAAAGTGCAACTTTGAGTGAAACTGGATGTTGTGTTGTGTTTTAAATCTTCCCAGCACCCAGTGGGATTACTTCACATGTCTAACATATGACAGCCCTGTTTACATGTCCCAGTTTGACATACACCCTTTTTGCAATAGCATGACACTGTTGACTCATGTGCAGCTTCTGATTCACTGTAACCCCAGCTGCTTTCTTGCAGAACTGCCTTGTAATCAGTTGTCCCCATCCTATATTTGAACAGTTGATTATGCATCAGTGACAACTTTGCACTGATTCATCTTGAATTGCATCCTATTTTTTTCAGACTGTTCCTGCAATTTGTCAGGATCATTCTGTATTACAATGCTGGCTGTTGCTGTTCCCCAATTTGGTACCATCTGCAGATATCCTGCAAAATATTTTCTTTTCCACATTCTAAGACTTTAATAGAAGTATTGGATATTGGTGGGCCCAAGATACACTCCAGACATTATTCTAGCCTGAGAATGGGCCATGAAGGTATAATTTTGGAATATGATTTTCCTACCTCTTCCAGCCCCCTGCAATGTCATCTGGAGGATGTGTCACTCAGGTAACCAGAGACAGGACAAGAGGAACCAGCCTCAAACTGCTCCAGGGGAGGATCAGGTTGAATTTCTTCATGGAAAGGGTGGTTAGGCATTGGAAGGGGCTGCCCAGGGAGATGGTGGAGTGACCATCCCTGGAGGTGTCCAAGGAATGCCTGGACGTGGCACTCTGTGCTCTGGGCTGGGGGACAAGTTGGGGATCGGGCACAATTTGGACTTCATGATCCTGGAGGGGTTTTCCAACCTCAGTAATTCTGTGATTCTATATCCTGTATCTGATTCTATATCACTTACATGAGACTATCATGTGAGACAGTGGTGGAAGCTCACAGAAGTCAAGATATTTGACTTCCCTGTCCACAAAGCCTGTCACACTGTCATGGGATGAGATTAAGTAGGGTGGGTGGACATAGTTTATCCCCATGGAGTGAGATGAGGTAGGCTTGACATAATTTATCCAAAATAAACCCATGTTGTTTTGTCTCCAAAAATCTTATTCTGTGTTCTTATGGCTACTTTGATTATTTTTTTCTGGCACTTTCCTCTGAAGAGCAGGTGAGATGACCCAATGGTCCCTTCCCTCCCTTTCATCTGAAAGACACTTGCTGTATTTCCACTGCTTTGAGTCTTCTGGAAACCACTGTTGCTCCACAAGATTTCAGGGATGGTCACTGATAGTTCTGAGCTTCTTGTAGGATGCTTTTAATGGCCTGACCTTATCTCTGTGCTCTCAAAGTGCTCTTGAAACTTTTCCTCCTCCTGCAGCCACAGCTCGCACTCCTCTGCCTTGATTATTTTTGCAATCTGATCACAGCTGATTCCTGGAGCGAAGATGAAAGTAAAAAAGGCTTTCTTAGGGTGATCTGTCAGAGCTTTCTCTCTTTGCTGAGTGACAGATGTAATCTTTCCTGGGTCTTTTCCTGCATAGAGAAGGTACTTACCAAACACTTTCTTCTTATTATGTTCCTTCTGGTTGTATCTCATTTTGTGACTTTCTCTTTGTAATTTTTTCCCTCAATGTTCATGGTCACTGTAAGGAACTAAGATAAGTCTTTTCTGCACGTTTTCACATTTAGAAAAAATACTCATTTTTTTATAGAATATATATTTAGGATTTTTTTTTTTTTGTAAAAATAATCCTTACCATGCCATAGAACAGTCCTTTTACTTACAAAAGGGTAAAACAGCAGCTTTAGGTCTTTTTCCCCTTTTCAACCATTTCTCTGCACACAGATCAGTTACTCCAGTTTGGAGGGGTGGGATGGAAGGTTCAATTTCCCCTCCTGGGATGAAATCCTGATATTGCTGATAATTCATACTTTTGAGTCAGGCAGCACTTCCAGAGAGCCCCTTGCCTTCTAAACACCAGCGAAAGGATTCACTCTTTGGCCGCAAAACAGGCATTTGAGTTTGAACTCCCATCTAACTGCAAAAAAAATACTCTTTTGGGGCCAAGCAACAAGGATTTAAAAGAGTGCAGAGGTTTGCAGAGCTCTGGCTGCAGCCACCTTCTCCAGCCACATCTGTGGTTCCTCTCCCACCCCGATGTCATCGGCCGAAGGCTCCCATACGACCTCGCTCAGGACCCCGCACACACCTCACTGTGCATTTTTGAACCATGACATCCTGTTCCCAGAATCCGTAACTGAGCCTTGCAAACCCACTGCAGACTGAAACAGCCTGCAAGCTTTCAGTTTAGGAACTGAATTGTCTTTCTTTAAATCACAACAAACCTCCGGTTTAAAAAAAACCAGCAGTAAACGCACCACTTTTCCTGAAATAAGCCCAGCAACTCTGTAATATCATTTCCCCCCAAAAAAACCCAGCAAAAGCAGCTGATTAAATTAGTTTGATCTAAAAGTTGTTCAAACTGCAATCCAGAAACCTCTTATTTTCTTCAGTGGATATTAAGTCCCTAATCAGCAGGCACTTGGACTTTATTTTCTTTTCTGAAAAATAGCAACATTGTTAAAATATTTTAAAATAATAACAATTAGCTGGGACTGGGCAGGAAATGGACTTTAGTCTTGAAAGAGTCCTTGGAAAAAGACCTAATTTAAAACTAGAAAAACTGAGAACTGTCATTTTTAGGAGGGAAAAGCAACATGAAGAAGGTAGTGTTCTTCCAACACTTTATTCTTAAAATACCGTGCTCCATTGAAAAAATATGTTTTAATAGATTTTTAAAAATAAGCTTTGAATGTTCAAATTATAAAATGGATGTTTTATTCAATGCCTGTGTGGCTGCTGAATATCTTCCTGCAAAGTAGAAGTTTGGTGATGATGTCAGGGTGGGTTTTTTGTAGGGAATCAAAACTATGGGTGTGCACTGCTCTAACAGGGAAAGAGGGAAGTGGAAGCACAAGGCTGGTTTTTTTTAGAGAGGATTGTTTCTAAGGAATCCTGTGCCCATCTGAATTTCACACTTGGAAAGGTCTCTGCTGCTGGTTGGTCTGGGAGTAGTTCAGAGGTTGTGAGGTTGCATCTTCTGCAGGATTGCACAAAAAGGAGGCAGAAGGAGTTTTTCTTTCAGAAAGTGGAACATCTTCCCTGTGATGAGAACACAAAGAGGATGGGGGAGGCCAGGCCACTCACAGAGATGGGTAAGTGAGTGCTGGGAGCTTTTGGTGCTGTAATTCTCCCTTCCTTTTAAAGATCCAACAGACATTCAAATGCAGGGGGCAGAAAACTGTGGAAAATATATCACAGAGCTGACAGAACCAGATAAAAATCTACAGGAAACTTTGGCTTGGGAGTTGTTTGTCCTGAGCAGAAGGCAAGGCAGAGGTAGAGATATTTGGGACTAAAATTTCCTTTAGAAATGGCAAATTTCCTTTAAAAATATGCAAATACCGCTCTCTGTCTGGATAATTTCATTTTCAAAAACCCAGTGACTGTGGTGTTGAGATGGATCCTATCCATTATGCCATGTTTGTGCAGTGAAAGCCTATTCTTCCTTCTGTTGACATGATTATTTTTATTATTTATAGTTACAAAATAAAATTATGCTGACAACTGAAATAATTGGTATATCTGTAAAATAATATGGGGGCTAAAATGATAGTGGTGCTTTCTAAAGCCTCTGATAATGGCTGGGGAAAAGGTAAGGCACTAAATGCTTTCAGAATCTGTAATTCCCTGAATTGCCACTTGTTCCATGACCCCCCTGAGTGATACTGGAAGTTTTTTAAATGTCAAGTAAAGATAAATGGACAAACACAGTTTACACATACCAAGCACATTTGTTTAATAAACAATGCTGAGAAAGTTTAACTGAAATTCTAAAACCACTAAAAGGGACAAAATGCCTAATTGTGAATCATCAAAGTGTTTTAATTAAAATGTAATTTTCATAAATTGATAGAAGGGCCAAAGAAAAGTAGTATTTTTGGGGTCTGGAGGCTAACAGTGCAGAGAAATAACACTGTACTTGTGCTTATTCAGGAAAAATGCTGTGTGGTGCTCTTTCTTTGATTAAAGGCAAGTTCTAGGAATCTTTTAATGACTATCCCTGCTGAGAAAGTTCTTTCCTTTGTTCCCAATTGATGAGGCATTTCTGAAGCACCTGTGTCAAGGGCAGAACTTCTGTTTGTGCTGCCTTTCACCTGTTTCTGAGGAGATTGAAGGTGTTCTGCAAACTCTGCCTTACTGGGATTGGAGAGCTCAAATTCAGGTGCTGATCTAATCCTTGATTAGTTTATAGGAACTGGTGAGACCAAGACTTGGGATGATGCCTTGTTCCTAAAAAACTGGGCCTTGTTACCTGGTACCTGTTGGAAACATGTTTGATTATGTTGGGTGTAACCAATGCCCTGTGAAGGTGCTCAGTGCACAAAGTCTGAGGCTGTTCAGGTTGGCTTATAGGGTTTTCCCTTAAAAAAACCCAAAATACTTAATGGGGAATGGAATTGTAGGTTTGTGGAGCAATATTACAAAAGGAGACATCCAACCATTTTCCTGAAAATTCAATGACACTTTTGCAGTCCTTTTTCTACTGCTTTTAATATAAATGCTATAGCAAATACAGGTGAAAAAAAAAAAGCCCACCTGTCAAAATATAGCTCTGTTTGGTTACCTCTGTCCATGGGACAATTTTAGTAACCTGTCAATCAATGGGCTGCTAAATAGCCTCTCCAAAGCACAATCTGCTATTTCAGACGACATCAGCGTGTCAATCATTTATTGAATCAAAGCCAAATTTGAAGCAAAGCAAGCCCAGTTTGTCAATCACTTCTCAGTATTCTCTCCACTAACCACCTGACAGCTTTTAACTTTTCACTTTTATATTCCATGCAGCTAGTTAAGATTCTTTCATTTTTAATTGGGCTTCTTTTATGATTGGTAGCTAAGCAACTAATATGTTGTTTTATATGGTAATAATGGGCCCAAACTTGAGAGCTTTCTTGACCATTCCTATTTGTTGTTGGGAAATTATTTTCCTTCAAGTTGCTAAATAGCAGATGTAGCAGAAACAGTTATTTAATTATGGGTTGTCCTGTTGTTTCTATCTATAAACACTTTTGGCACTGTTTAAAAATAAATACTGCATGCGCTGGCAAATATATACTGAGTGATTTTAACTCCTGATAGAGTCCTTTGGAATTTCACTGCTCATTTACAGGGAAAACTGGGTGCAAAAATGGAGGGATTGCCAAAAAGCAGTTTGGAAAAATATTAGCAAAGGACAGAGTGAGAAATCTCTGCTTCAGAATCCCACTAGGCTTTAGTCCAACCTGATCAGCTTTCAGTCTTAATTTAGGTACAATTAAATTTCTGAGGCCAAGTACAGTGCTGTGAGCCACCATCTCTCAAATCAAGCCAGAAGTCCTTCCTGAAAAAACTTATCTTGTTTTTGTGTGGTTCAGGATTTTTTTTTCTGTACCTGAGATGTAAAACTTTTGGGGCAGAATCGGGTCCCCCAAAGGTGGCCCCAGATCTTGGTGTGGTTTCCATCCCCTCTGCCCAATGTGCACAAGATAATAGAGCTTTCATGTGTGTAAAATGATCTCACAGTAGTAAATGCTCTTGCCTTCTTTCCTAAAGACTGTCATCAGTAAAGCCAATGTGTTGTTCTCAGACAGAAAGAATCAACTTTCTGTCCTTTCCGTGAAAGGAAGTTGGGGAAAAGAACTATTTCTGTGTTACATAAAATTCTATTTTGGGTTCAAAAGAGTTTTCTACATATAATTCTTTTGCATATCTGTTTGATGGGCTTCTGGCTGTCTTTTGACAGACTGCTGTCATCTGGTTTGATCCAAAACTGTGAAACTCCAGATGTGCCCAAGAGCTTGGGAGAACATGGGTATAGTTTTGCAAAAAGCTGCAGTAGGTTTTGAGGCAATCTGATACCAAATGTACTTCCCAGTCCTATTTAAATTTTACATTGGTTTTTGTACTTCTTTTTACCAAAGACTCAGTAAAAAAGACTGACAGCACAGGAGGATTGACAGTGGAGAGGCAAATGGAGACTCTGGGGGAGTCTGGAATGTTCCAGAAATCCAGACCAGTGCTAAGTGTAGGTGCCCTTCCCCACTGGGAAGCTGACACAGGTTCTGGAGAGCACTGGGAAATACACTGGAATTATGACTAAGATGAAAATCTAACAAACTGTTGAGATTGGATAGTTACAGCTTTTGATTTAGTTTATTAAAGCAGATATTTCTTTGAAACTCTATGAAAACAGCAAATTTGCTCACAAATGAGTCCTTAAGTGCCAAAACATATACTTTGGTTTCTCATCCCTTAAGAGGATTTCGGATGCCTTCCATTGAAATCTGTGGCATTAACTGATAATGAACTACTTGGAGATCAAGGATGGGCATCTCCTGTTTAATTATATTCTACAAATTAGGCATAATTTTGACTGCATAAGTGAGCAAGAGACTTTTTTTATGGACAGATTTGTACTCTTTATATAACTAGATATTAACAAAAGTTTTTTTAAAAAGGTGTTTTGATCCCAGGCTGCCTCCATAAGTTGGCACAGATTGTTAATCTTGGCTTCAAGGGTGTTCAGGCCTGGCTGAACATGATGTTGAGCTCTTGTAGTTCAGGCATCTGAGTAGAGGGGAAACCCACACAGCACCCACCTACACAGCACCTGGTCTGTGAATTGGCATCAGGCTCTGAATGGAGGAATTAAGATCGACAAGATCATAAATATTATACAAATAAGAGAAGGACGGGGTCAGGAAAGCCAGAGATCCTTGCAGGGGATTTTTTTTTCAGCTGCCTCGTTTTGGTCATTCACATAAAAATGATGCTGAGAAATGTCAGTCAGCCTGAAAATGTATTTACTCCTGTCCTATAACTGCTCTTAGGGCCTCCTTGGACCAAAAGAAATGATATTTTTAAGTGTATTCAAGCATATAAATTGTACAGTGGCATTTTTAAAATGAAACCTCTTGGTCAAGAGCGAGTCCAAGGCTTGGTTGATATTCTCAACTGGATAGAAATACTGGAGCAAAGCCTCTTTTACTGTGTATTGATGAGGTGATTTGCTCAGTCTTCAGAGCATCCCCTGGCAGTCTGTGACTTGTTTTAGTGTCATTGATTGCACAGGACACACAAGGGCTTAAAAGGTTTATAGAACCATTCATTCATTCCAGGCAAACTTAAAATGTGGGATGTGAGTCTGTTCTTCTCTTGGTTAGTGATGGTTCTTCTCTGAGCACTTGCTGTGGTAAAACACACAAATTACCTGGAAATAGAGAAAGAACAGGAGCCTGATGCTGCCTAGTTCTTTATCACATGATACATCCAGAGCCTTGAGGTGGTGCAGCCTCAGAACTTGGGCTGAGTCCCTGTTTCTCTTTGCCTGTGGATGGTTCCTGTAGCTCCTGGCAAAGCACCACTTGTCCCTGAGTGAACTGTGCAGGGCTCTCCATCTAAAATGTTAGTATTCACCATTACTTACTTAGCAAGCCCATTTTTTCAGCCACATGTCAAAAAGTTGATCGGTGTCAACTGCTGCCTTTGTTCACCCGTGTCATGGGAGCAGCATGGAGCCAAAAATGATTAATACCTTTCCTAATCGGAAATGGAGGGAGAATTTACTAAACCACAATGCAGTTACCTGGACTGGAATTTGTCCAGGATACTCTGGGTAATGTGGTTCCCCTTCCAGCAAGTAAAGTGAGGTTTTTAGCTGTGCTGAGTGCCTGGATTCTGTGAGTTTACATCTCAAACGCCCACTAACCAGGAGCTCTGTGCAGCCCAGTAAATCAGCAGGAACCCACCCCTGGCACCTTGCTGTTCCTTGGAGCTGCTCTGTCATTCCTACCAACCCACTGAGCAGTTCCAGGAGCACGGAAAGGGAGGCAATGGTTACAAACCATTTTTTATACCCCAGAATTTAGACACTGAATGCTGTAACTGGTATCATTTAGATGTACTAACTGCTCAAACTGCAGCTTTCAAAACAGAAAAGCAAGGTCTAACACCTCCTCAGTTATGCAGGTACTTCAAATGCCAAGTGAGGTTTTCCTTGTGTGTGGGAGTATTCCAGGTGGGCTTTGTTCAGAGCAATATTCCTCAGAACTAGAACCAAGAACAACATGGGTTAATTACACATGTACAAATGTATGTTGATGCCATATAAGGAATTGAAAACCATGGAAAAATCACCCTGAGAGATTTCAAATAGCAACAAAAAACTAAGATTGCTTAATTTTAAAACCTGACTATTATTTGTCTTAAATAGCAGACTCAGCCATGGGGTTTTATAAATATGAACATTAGCCAGGGTGTGCCCAGGTGGGCAAGAAGGCCAGTGGTGTCCTGGCTTGTGGCAGCAGGACCAGGGCAGGGGTTGTCCCCTGTGCTGGCACTGCTGAGGCACCTTCAGTCCCAGGGCCAGTTCTGGGTCCCTTGTGACAAGGGCATTGAGGGGCTGGAGCACGTCCAGGGAAGAGTCTGGAGCACCAGGAGGGGCTGAGGGAGCTGGGGGGGCTCAGCCTGGAGAAAAGGAGGCTCAGGGGGGACCTTCTGACTGCCCAGGGAGGTGGTGGAGTCCCTGTTCCTGGAGGGATTTAAACCTGTGTAGACATGACCCTTGGGGACATGGGTTAGTGGCAAACCTGACAGTGCTGAGGGAATGGTTGGACTTGACGACCCTAAAGTTTTTTTCCAACCCAAACGATTCAGCTTCTACAAACCCAGAAAGATACAGATGATTCCATGCACCTACAAACCCCATTTTTTTGTTGGTAATCTCTGATTAATCACATGTGTTCTACACTCTGAGTGAGGAGGGTTTGAGTGCTGGGGATGAGGAGCACTTGGGGCAGAGCAGTGCAGATCCTGTGCAGTGTCAGCTCTGCACATCCATGAGCTCCCCATGAGTTCCCCCTCACTCCAGCAGGGAACACAGCCTGTAATGCAGCCAGGATTGGCTTTTCAGCCCTTTTTTGAGCACATCCCAGTAACACTCGTGGAAGTGTGGATGCTGTTATGGGCTCGGGTCACCAGACAATACATTGAATTAAAATTTCTTGACCTCAAAGGAAACACTCCTTTGAACACAGAACACTCAAGCAAGCCATATTTTCCATACCACCCTGTATCCCAAGGATTTTATAACACTTAAAAGAGAATATAAGGGCTATGATACCATTAGGAGTCCCATCTAGCTGGGTTGGTTTGACAGTTTGGAGGCAAGAATAGATACATCAGCCTGAAAATAAATTGTATTGCTTCATGCCTCAGTTTGTTTGGGAATAAATATTGATATGATGTTTTCCAGGACTTACTTTTCAAGGATAACATGAAACTTAATTTTCACCTTTTTTGAAGGCTTTAGATTTTCTGGTAAAAGGTAGATTCATTTAACAGTGGTATAACTATACTCTAAAACATTGTGCAAGCTTCCAAGCCTTGTAATTCCTTTTTAAAGAACAGATAATAAACTCTCTGGTACTATTCAGTATTAGACCAAATTATAAAATAACTGAGAGGATTCCTAGCAAAGATTTTGTGCTGTGCTTTGATATTACTTTAAATGCCAAATCTGAGTCTTCATTCTCAGGATAAAATAACATTTTTGACAGTGTGGATGCTGTACTGGGCGAGTTGTGCTCAAGAGGACACAAATGACTCTTCTATTTTCGTTTCTACTTAAGATATGAACCAGAGCATGGATATTATTGTTTTTTTGGTATCTGTAGAACTGGGCTTTATACTATAGAGGTGCTGTAAGTGTTGTGTGGAACTGGTGCCTGTTTCCATGTCTTATAGTTTTCCTAGTTGTGAAGTGCAGGATATTGGGGTGTTTGGCATGTAAGTGATAACCAACCATTACTCCTTACACAACCACATAAACTGTCAAACTGATTAGATGCTGATTTTTTTTTTCCCCCCAGACTCACTGCACAAGTCTCTTGAAAAATGAACTTTTGAAAACATGAAGGGAGTTTCTATGAAATATTCAGTTATCATTTCTATGGGCAAATTTCATTGACTCAGAATTTAAGAGCTAATTCTGCTCCTGAAGCAGAATATATATCCTCTTCAGTTCACATTGGCAACTGCTGAAATAAGGGAGCACTGAAGAAATACTGAAATGGTGTACAATTAGGGCCACAGCACATCAGGATACAAACAAATACAAGCTGATATCTCCTTTCATGGATTAAACATATGTATTTTGTAGCCTTTAGTCTGTTTTATTGCAAACTAAAATCCTGTAGAGCATCAGCACTGTGTGATCCCAGGACCACACAACTCCTGTGCTCAGAGGTGGGTGCAGGGATGTGCTGATTGCAGGTATCAGATGATCAGAGGAGACAAAGAAAGGTCCAGATCTTTTAATCAAGTAATACCTGGATTGTACTTATTTACTGCAGGTGCTTTATATGGGTTACAATTTATCCTGAATTCCTGCAACAGATTTGTTTTAAAAAGCAAAACAGTAAAGAAATATTCAGATCAAATATTCAATATATTATTCCTGAAACCAGTCTGTGTTTTGTGGGATGTTTTCTGCCTTTTCTGTTTTCAAATGCTCTGTGTGCTGCTGGACCATTGTTTGGAAAGACCTTTTTGAGACAGGGAGCAGCAGTGCCTACCAAAATATTAGGTTAATTCCAGCCAGGCTTGGTTTAGGAGAGGTCCCTGACGTTGAACAAACCTGTTCCCTTCGCTAGGATGTGTCAGTTAGAAACACCAACTGCAAGGATTTCTTCTGTTCTCACGAAAAAGGAAGGAAACAGCTGGTAAATGTTTCACAGATGGTAAAGCTCTTGGCATCTCTCAGGAGAGGGCCACCCATACAGATGGCTCATTATTTTAACATTTGGATTTTCATCTTATTAAAACATCTTTTTTTTTTTTCCCTGGTTTTATTTAGCATCATAAATTCTCTTACACTTTAGTTAACAACTCAGTGATTTGGGGGAAGTGTGTGTGCTAGAGGAACATCACTTGGCTAAAACACGGATCTGCATCATTATTCTCTGCTCTGATGTGGAACGAGTGGACTTGAACCTGATTAAAAACACCAAATGCAAGCAAATGCTCAGAAATATGGCTTTATCAAGCAAAGGTCAGCTAAGCCTGTATAGAAGCTGAATTATTCAGTAAATGGAGAAATGTACTGAGGGAAACAAACATTTTCTATCTTGGGCATTGCATCAATTAATGATTTCTGAATACACCACAGGAGCCAGGCACTGCGTGTGCTGGGTGTCAGGAAAGGTTTTGTGGTGACAGTAGCACTAAATACAAAATACCACTTTTTAAAACACCTGGTCAATAACCCAGGTAAGTCAGGTTTTGAGAAATAGCTGTAAAATGCTGCATATGCAGAGGCAGCTCCACCTTTACAGTGACATGTGCATCATAAACATGCAAATGGCTGGTATGGTTAGCATACTAAAAAAGAAAATCTGAAAAATTGAGACCAAATATTTGGTGTTGTATTCAGGACCATGTGTGTGTAGAATGTCAGTACCAAGGGAGGAAGGAAGATGAGGCACTAAAGCCAAAATCCAGGACATCCAAGCTCAATTTAAGTCTGCCACAATTTCTCCCACCCCACAAGGCAAGTCCCATTGCCTTTTGGCCCTATTTCCACCCCCCCTTCCCTGACACAAAGCCAAATGGGACTAATGATACTTAACTGAACTGTGTGTGGAGCTGGGATTTATGTCCAACATATGCTAACATTCTACACACACATGGTTTGAAGAGGCAGAAGTGTTTGGCCCTTTCTAAAACACAAGGGAAGAAATAGGTGGGAGAGGAGGGATGGAAATAAAGTCCTGAATACAACACCAAATATTTGGTCTCAATTTTTCAGATTTTCTTTTTTAATTTCAGCAGGTCTCCTGATGAAATTACTCAAATATAGGCTTGTGGTGTAAATATAGATCAGTGACAGCACAGATTGCTCTATGGATCAACCCATAAAGATGAAAAGTAGCAATTGATGCATGTCCTTACAGCTGCTTGTAAATCTCATTATGATCTCAACCAAGATGTGCTACCTTAAACTCTGGGTTCTCCATGATTAGGCTTGTTCCTTGCAATTTTAATTAAAAATTAAATAATCAGGAATGGGAAGGAAGAAACCCAAGTCTTTTTCTGCATTTGCATGAGCAACTCCCCATTGATTCCAGTGGGTTACATCAACAGTGAGGACCTGACCCAAAAGCCAACTACAGATATTCCATTAATAAATCCAGGGACAGATTTGTGGCATGTAAATCACTGGAGGTCCACTGATGCCATTGTAGTTCTGCTGATTTACATCAGCTGAAGAGTTGGCCTCTGGAATTCACATTCCTTCTGGGATCAAAGATGTGTCAGCAAATGGTCAACTTCATCTGTATTTTTTAGCCTTCTAATTTAAAAATAGCCCAATTGATTTATTATGAAATGACCAGACTTTGTGCCACGTTCCAGCCAGACGCCAATCCCTCAGCCCAGCTGTAAATCCTCCCAAAATGGGGGTTTTAGCTGAAATGATGAAAAGTCTGTGGTGCTTGTGGGTACCGCTGTGTCATTTTTATAATGGATGGGCTGATCTAACCAGATCTTAAAAAATGAGAGGCATGAGGGGCTGGGTGGCTCAGAGGGTTGGTGGAATTGCCAACTCAAATTCAGTCATGGCCAGAAGTGACAAAGTTGTTACCATTTTTGGGAGCCCATGAGATGAGTTGTTGAGGTTCAATTTGTCTTTCTCCTTTGAGAGGTCAAAGAACAAGAGTCATGGAGGAAACAGGGGCTTTGGGGGCTGCTTTGGGCTTGTGGGTCTCTTGGCACTGCCACTGGTGCCTTCCAGAAGTGCTGCTAAGGTACCCAAAGGGGTTGTGCTTGTGGCCTGGGCATTGTTGGATGTTCAGTGTGGATGCTTCAGGCAGGAGCAATGTTGATCAGCCATGGGATGGATGCTGTAATGTGCAGAGAGGAGTATTTCTAACATCCTTCCAGACTCTGCTTTAGTGGTTGTTAGTAGCTTTTAATAGAGGGCTCAGTTTTGTTATCTAAATACTGTAGGAAGGTTATCAAACATGCTCAGAACTGTGAGTTCTATGAGAAACAGAGCAAACTTGGATTAAGAGGTACTTTGGAGCCCGTCTGGTATCACCTGTCTGCTCAAAGAAGGCACCAGGTTTGAGGTTACATCCAACCTGGAAGTCAGATCAGTCTGCTCAGGAGCTTCTTCAGCTGAGCTCTGAATATCTCAGAGGACAGAGGTTTCACAGCCTCTCTTGTTGGTCTGTTTGCATTGCAAGGGTGATTAAACAAGTGGAACAATAAAGGGAATATCTAATTGTGTCCTTTCATTTGATTTCACATGACAATAAACTAAATGTGATAATACTGTCAGTAGGTAATAAGTTCTGAGGGATACAGGGCACCTGTAAGTTGGGTGAAAGTGGGTGGCCAAATGGAGGAGGAATGATCATGTATAAACTCTTTGGGCATAAGGAAGCTGAGGAATCCCTCAAGGATGATCCAGCAGCACAGGTGGATCTTGCAGCTTCTTGGCTTTCAGTTGACTGCAAGATATCAATTCACAGAAAGCAGGTTTTGTTATTTCTTGTCATGTAAAATGCCACTGTCTGTTTTAAGTCTTCAATTGCAGTATTTAGTGTTGATAACTAAAGAGGCACAATCTGACTGAAAGCCTCTTCTGATAATGTCTTTATTTGTGGTTCTGAGCTTTGGGTGTACTGTACTCTGAGAAAGGGTGTGGTAGAAATAAAGTGATACAGAAAGTGAAAGAAGGAAGGGACTTATTTTGTCTCTTCAGAGCTTGTATTTGCAGCAAATGAGGGTCACTGTTACTTTCAAGCTCTTCTGAAATAAGTTTTTAATCATGCACAGTAGCAGGTATTTGACCATAACAGAAAAACAAGTGGTGAATGGAAAAATAACTAATGAACTGGGCTTACTGCTACAAAGAACCACTGAATTGGGTTGGTAGGAGTCATATTAGATATTTGCATATGGGTTGAGTGTATCCAAAGAACATTAACTCTAACTAAAGCAGTTTGAGCTGTGTGCCCCTGTCTGCTCTGCATGAGAGGCTGATCAGGGACTAGTGTAATGGAGAAAAGGTTTACACTGTACATGTGAATGGGGTGATGTCTTGAAGGTGGGTTGTTGGTGCTGCAAACAGGCCACAGGAGAGGCCTGTTCATATCATAATTTATAGGCCTTTATATCATAGCTTAATTTTTTTTTTCTCTTCAGAAATGCATACCCTAATTCTGGGTAGGCTTAGATATTCTTAGCTTCTAAGGAAGTGTGGATTGCATCTCAGAAACCTAATGTGGGCATGGGGGCTCTCTTTTTGATCATTATAGGGTATGAGTGTTTTGTAATTCTTCCAGTGCAAAAGAAGCTGTTTGGTGACAGGCATCAAGTCAAATTCCTGCAAGAGCCTGGCAGCAGAATACATTTGTCTATTTAACTGCATGCAAAACACTTGTCAAGACAGATTCTGGTCCCCTCTCCTAAGCAGGGACTCTGGCTACCTTGTGTTCCAGATAACCTGGCAGAGGCTGGTGCAGCAGCACATGCTGAGCTGATACAGGGCTCTTACTGTGCCTCTGGTTCCAGCATCTGCCAGAGAGAAAACTCACCAGCACATTGTGCTGGGGGAGAAGGAAAGGCAGAAACACTCACATCTGGAAGGGGATTAAAACAGCAGAGTTTTTAAGACCCTCTGAAAGAGTGACAGCTTGTCTCATTCTTTACTGCATCACCATGTCACCATGTTTGGTAGGAGAACATGGGGGTAAACAGCTTCCTTTGGGAGAGGACAGGGTGAGGGACTGTAGGAAGTGTAGTGGTGGGCAAAAGAGAACAAGAGCCTGGTAATACAGCTTCATCTCCCTCTCTGGAGGAGGAAATTAGCTGTGCTTTGTTTCCCTCCCACCACATTTGGATGTAATATAAAAGTTTAGAAGTCTAGGGCTGATGTTTCTGCTCATTATGCTACTGTTCCAGTTAGAGCTTTGTTGTCTTTTGGGCCCTCTCTGCTATTAAAATTGTGCTTATCCTTCATACTGTGCCTCCCTGTCTCTACCTGGCATCTCCCTTTCCCCTCTCCATGTTACCTTTTTTCCCATTCTCCTCACTTTTGTCTCCTGTTGTCTCAGCTCTGCCGCTTCCTCCTGTGTGTCTTTCTCTCTGCCCCTTTGCCAATTCAAAAGTGTTATTCTATCATTTCAAGTGCTTCAAGCTACCTCTGGGGCTGTCTCCTCCTTTAGCACTGGCTGACCTTTTCTGAAAGCCAGTCTCACCTCTTCAGCATCCAACTTCAGAGGCTAAAGAGACAGGCAGGCTGTGGCACGTGATGGTCAGCTCTGACAGAAGTGTCTGCGTGTGTTTTGGAAGGGGAGGAGGGAAAGATAGGATGGGGTTGAGGTAGCTGAGAGTGATAAAGCTGTCACAAACCTCATCTCTGAAAGCTGCAAAAATATTGAAATATCCTGGAGAGGAATAAACCCCCACCCTTGAATTCCTCCCTTTGTCCAACCTGTGGTTTCACAGCATTTCTGCTCGCCACGTTGTCATGGCACAGATGCTTTGTGCAGCCTTTTTGTTCTTGTTTCAGCTGGCAGAAATCTGTGCTATCTTAATTATTAACCTGTTATGCTTAAGTTTCATTACCTATATATTTTTTAATGTCTTCTATTGAGGTGACAAATGAAAGTGGTAGTTCTGCCACTACAGCAGTGCTTTAACTTGAGGCTCTGCACTCACTGTGTGCCTGTAGTAATGACTCCCATAAAAGTCCTTTGATTGTTCTCTGATGCAAATTGAGATCAGCAATAATGCACCATTCTCCTTGGAACAATTGTATACTGCTCAACTTCTTTGGACACCTTATTGAAGCATAAGTCAACAGTGGGAGAGGTTAATAAATACTGTGGTAAAAATTTAAACACTTGCAAAAAGCATATATCCCTCTGTGCTGCTGCTTATTCTTCCCCGTGGATAACTTGGTTTGATCATAACCCCTTTTTGGGGGATTTGGGGGGACACCAAAGTGGGATGTGCTGGTGGTGGGGTAAGAAGGGCTCAAACCACAACATCCAGCTCCCATCACAATTTGTAAGTCATTCTTGCTTGAGTCAGAGCTTGATCTCTGTGCACTTAGTTTCCAGCTTATTTGTGCATCCACCAGCTACAACAATCAAATTTCAGGGAAAATAAGGTTGCTAGAAGGTGTATCTCCTTTTCCAACTCTTACACGTCTGATGGGAGGAATGTTGGTAGAGATGATGTAAGGGAGGATATAAGGTTATGTTCTCTGATTTTTGCAGACCTGCAGAACTCCATGAACCCCATACCTGCTTCCTAAGTTACACCACTTCACTATTACAGCAGAGTTGGGAGAATTAATTCAGTCATGTTTAAAGTGCAAATGCAAAGTAATAATTATCCTCTTATGCCCCTTGTTTGTATATCCACTTCCATGTGAAAATGCCCTCAGACTGAGGAAACTCATGAGTGAGCAATAAAAAAAAAGTCAGGAACAGAGACTTGACAGCCCAGCTCGTGCAGTCACCCTCTGTCTTGCTCACCCTCACATGTTCAGTAGCCACCTAAGGCCATTTGTCTGGCTTTGGGCTGGGGCAGGACTCCCCAGCTCCTGTGTAGCTCTTCTTTGTTTGCTCAGTTCTTTGTTTGCAGAGCTCCTGAGTGCTCAGTAGAACCCAGCTATAGCCACAGCTTGTTGGGGGGAAAAAATCCCCTTATTTCGTCCTTTTTATGAATGCTCTAAATATAACTATTGAAGCAAAACAATGCAGTCAGATAAACAAAGAAATGCAGGCAATGTAAGCAAAAGCCTCTTCAGCAGGTCTCAAGTCAGCCAGTCTTCCTCTCTTTTGTATGTTTTAGCCAACAGCCCATTGAACTAACAATGAGGGAAAAGGGAACAAAGATTTAATGCTACTTGTCATTGCTCTTTTAAAGATATTAATACCAGTATAAAAAGTGGGATTTAAAGGAACTAAAACAAGGGTGTCATGCTGGGCCTGCTGGTTTCCTGGACTGTTCCCTGAAGAGGAATTATGGAATAGGGTGTTGGGTCATCTGTGATCACAGGCTGTTCCAGAGGGATTAAACTGCTTAAAAAAACTCCTATATTTTGCTGCAGCCTTAATATACTGTCCCTCCCATGGCACCCCACTGCTGTGTACATAGATATACAAGATGATCTGGCTGAAGAACAACCTGGCCAGAAGGAGAAGGCAGTTTAAGTTTTCTGACTTTGCCCTGCAGCCACACCAGTAGCGACAGTGGAGGTGAAGGTGACTGGAAGCAGAATAGACTGTCAATGGAAGGGTGTTCAAGCCACAGCTGCCACCAGAAAACATCTGCTCAAACTGCAACCTCACAAAACGGTTTCAGGGCACAATCACACCCCCAGTAGCAAAACAATACTTTTACAGAAGAACAAGGGAAAAACCCCTCACTGTCTGATATCCCTTTGATACTTTGATCACCAGCCCACGTGCCATGGGTTGCATGAAGACAAGGTAAAATCTGAGTTAGAGGGGGAAAAACGTGTTATCTTTTTAATACATGTAATACTGTAGCATGTTAGCAATATATTTTAGATGATCTGCTTGAAAAATGTAACAGAGGACATAATTCTGCAAACCATTGCTCTGTAAGGGCGGTTCTTGGAATGTGAATAAGGGAAGAGTGGAAGTCTGAGCCCAGGGACTAAATCATTGATAAAACACACAAGACGTAGAGGTCCTAAATATTGGTCCTTTTTCCCAGTGAATTTAGTGGGAACAGTTAGGCCTTTCCTGAGCATTTATTTTATCCCTGTGACAGGGCAGTCAGCATTTCTTGTACAGGTTGGACAACAGACATGAGTCTGTAACTGTGTTTCCCCATGGAAATCACTGTGTAAGTGGATCTGATGCATAAAACATCCTAAAGAGCAGGTTGCTGTGGCTACACAGTGAATGCAATCAATAATTGATATTTTAAACATATATCTGTTGTCATATGTGGCCCCTCAGAAGCTTAGCCTGTGTGGTTGAGCATTGACACTGTCTGGAACTATGTTCCTTTGGAGGATGAACTTTTACCAAGAGGACAAATCCATAGTCCATGTCAGTGCTGTGCAGGGAATGTGCTGCAGTCACCCTAAATCATCAGCTGGATAACATATGCCTTTAAATTTCTTTGCTATTTAAGAGCCTACCTCAGGATTTTTTGAGGTGATAAGTAGGTGATAAAATCATAAGTAAGGCTGGCTTTGGATGCTGTCTGGCACATGCAGAACAGGATTTTGTCAGCAAGCACCTGAGCAGTGGCTGTATTTGAGGGAGACAGCTTCTGAAGGGCTGCAGGGCCACCACAGACCTGGCTCTGAGGGCTGTGTGGCTATAAATGGTGACAGCAGACACAGGGCCTGTGCCTTTGAGGAATAAATGTCGTGTACAGGTGAGGCTTGAGCTTCATTTGAGGACCCTCTGGAACAGAACCATGGAAAGAAGGAAGGGACCATCAGCTTCCTACCTTTGCAGCAGAGATGTTCCTGGGGATAATCTGAGTGTGTGGCATCCCACAGAGATTGGCAAAGGGGATGTTGCTCCCTAAAATAGCTTGTCTTGACATTATATGCAGCAAAGGCCAACTCTGTATTACTGTACAACAAATGCATTTGAATAACTGATTAATGTTGCTGTAACATTCAGCTTCTGTTCTAAATTACATTAGAAACTGATGATTTAGGGAACTTGATCTTTTAGGGTAGGACTAAATATCCTTTTTCTTCTGTCTCTTTGTTAAATAAATAGAATCTTGCCTCCAAATCAATCTCTTTCTTTTTTTTTTTTTTTCCTGTTGACTGAACAACAGAAATGGTGAGAAGGGTTGGGGCTGGGGAATTGGGCTCCTTTGGAGGGGTAGTTTTGCAGCAGGTCAAGGGGTACGAGACAAACCTCTGGCAAATTGCTGACATGGGAGAACTCCTGGGGGCTGCCCATCTGGCCATGGAGCCCATGTTCCTGCACCTGCCACAACAAGGAACATGCTGGGGTGGAGACAGGAGGAAGAGAAGGAAATACAGTTGGCGAAACATCCAACACATCAGGAAGAGCATCTCCCATGCTGCGTGTGCTGTGCCAGTGTTGGCACTGGCCTGGAAATCAGGGAAGCATAAGGGCTTCCCTGGAGGACTCCAGTGCTTTGCTTCACTCTAAATTTGGCCCATTATTATCCCCCATCTCACTTGCAGAAATTATCTATTGCTTTTTGTATCACTTCTCATTTAGGGTGATGCCATATCTGATGTGTCTGGGATGGGCCCATATTATTGTTTCCTTGCTAAATCCTTGACCAGCTCCATGAGAATCATTTACCTTCCCCTCCTCCCCCTGATTTATCTGACTCTTTCTGTGAATAGAGGAAAGTTTCCTGATTGCAGCACTGACTTCATGTGAGCCCAAAGTAGGGCCCTGTGTACCAGGACATGTAACCTGCTGGTTACAGAATTCAATTGAAAATATTTGTGGCTAATCATTAATTCATCTGCTTGCAATTAACTCATTTTTATTTCACCATTTACTTAATGAGGATAACAGGGAGCATCAAATCTGAAGAGTGATAATTTTTTAAGAGCGAGCGTATGATGATATTTAATTAATTACAATGACAACAATAACTTTAATTTTCCAGGTATTCCCCAAAGAGAGCTGTATTTTAATTATAGTTGCCACAAGGACAAATTAAATCTCGTGGATTCAAGCTTTGGTTTATGGCACTCACATCACCAGAGTATGCAGAAAGCTGTCCCCATGTAAATATAATCTGAAATTTTTGGAAGCTCTTACAAATGGCAGAGATGAAGAGAAGATAAATATTGCTGATGATATTTGGTGTGACATTGGTAATTCTCAGGGGGACTGCACAGTGTAGTGTGCCAGTGTAGATGTTCTTTGCTTTTATGAAGGTGACAGACTTGACCTGTCATGTACTAGTTACACCCTGGACAGACTAGAAATGTCACAAGCTGCTAACAGTGACTACATGAGATGGAAAAGCTTCCCTTTTGAAAGCTGAGGCTCTTAAAAAGGTGGGGAGCGACTCTCCAACTCTAAGTTGAATTTTTTACTCTATCTTCCCCTATGTATTCTAGTATAGATACCAGAAATTACTGGAGGCAGAAAAAGGGATTTTAACAGGGTTACAAATGCTACATTAGACAAACCAGTGGAAGTCAATAGATCTTATTACTATTTTAAAGGCTTTGTGGTGTATGAGAAGGACTGGGAGACCTGTAGAAGAATTTCTCCTGTATAAGGAAAATGCAAATATTAGGAGGGTTGTGACTGATTTTGTACCAGTTTTTCCTGGTGAGCATTTATCATAAGAAGGTTTCAGTCACCACAGCTCAGCTTTGCACTGGGCTTCCTGAGCTTAAGCTTGAGCTGGCACACAACTGGAAGGAGTTGGTTACTACAAAGGTGTTTATGCAGTGTTTCACCCTAGATAAAGCTGTGTGTGAGATATGAATGTGCCACGTGTGTATCCATGAGACACTGGTCCAAGATCTGAATGTGGCTCAGTTCTGCCTGTTGGGGACCCAGGCCCAGCCTGGTGAGCTCAGCTGTGTGTTGACCTCCCAGTTCTGCTTTAGTCCCACTCAGACGCTAGATCCTGGTGCAGGTTGATTCTACAACAGCTAAAAGCAAATTTTTTTCTTGGAGTTGGTGTTGTACCAATAAAGTGTCTTTGTGACCCTACAACTTTGTTTTGCTCTTGGCTGAGGAATAGCCACCATATCTATGTTAAAGCTGCAGGATTTTTTTTCAAGATGGAAGGAATTTGTCTATAAAACATATCGTCAAGCTTCGTGATGAATGAATAGCTTTTAATTGTCTTTTCCTACCTGTTTTTATGGATGATCTAAGACTAGTGGTGAAAATGAAAGAAATGTGTGACAGTTCAGGAACTGTTCAGACAATACCCTCAGGCACATGGGGTGGCTCTTGGTGATTGTTCTGTGCAGGGCCAGGAGTTGGACTTGACGATCCTTGTGGATCTTTCCAACTCAGCATATTCTGTGATTCTGTGGCTTCATGAAGGTGAATCTTTCTTCAAAACTTTGTTTCAACAAACAGACAAGTAAAACAAATTCACTCTTAACTTCAGCCTGAAGTAGACTTGTACAGTTTTTCAGATTGTCAGCAGTTGGATTTGCTGCTGTTTTGTGTGGCTGTTCGTTTTCAGGGAAAATTCAGCTCCGAGCTTGACTTGCCCACCCCAAATACACAACTGTCAGCCCATATCTGAAACCCTTGTGGGACACAGATGATCAATGCAGGAATCATGTGTTCTGTAGGTCTGAGCAGTGTAAAACATCACTGTGCCCAAACACCACCACACAGCCGAGTGACTCAACAGACACAACCCGAGCACGGTGTTCCTGCTCCGCAGCCGCTGCTCGGGAGCACCGGAGCTGATCCCTGCCCTGTTCTTTGTGTGGATATTTGCCTATGATAACATTGTCTAGCAAAGAAAAGCCATTAGACTGGCCCTTAGAAAATTTTAGTCAGATTGTTTTGATCTTGAAGTCAAATAGACTTGGATCAGACCCTTCCGGGGTTGGTTTTGGTGTAGTTGGATTTATCACAATGGAGCTGCTTTATTTAACAGTATCACCTCCAGTCTTCAAAGTCAACAACTGCTGCACTCGAGGCCAGTGCTGGTAATTGATGTCTGAAATATTAGCTGGCCACAGAGGCATGTGTTTACTAAAATATAGTTCAAGTTTGCCCTTGCTTGTTTATACTTCCAGGAGCTTTTCACTTCCTTATCGCCTGATCCCATTTTTTTTGCCGGACTGTTCAGCAAGCTCCAGCAATACACTAAGTCTTGAGCAATAATTAATCTGGTTTATCTCTTAGAGTAAAAGCTGCCACTTCAGACTAGTGCCAATCTAAAGTCTTTGGCTGCTGGGCCCTCCCACTGTGTCACTTCATAGTTGTAGGACTTCAACCTCTGTTCAATTGTGTCTTATTTTCCTCCACAGACTAGGTAGTTTTTGGTCTTGTCTTAGGTTGTGGTTGTTTTTGTGATTTTATCTTTGTTTGTTTTGTGCTTTTTTTGGTTTTGTTTTTTTTCGTGAGTCCAAAATGATGACAGCTGTTTCTGGCTGTCATTTCTAGGAAGAAAGGATGCAACTGCCTCTGTAGGGACAGAGCAACGCTTTAAGCAAGCAGTAATGGATGTAGGAACATTAAAAATGTTCAGGAAATCTTAAGAGAGCCCTGGATAGAAGGGTTTTCATGGGAACCTGCTTTACCTAGTCTCCTATAATGCTGGTAGACCCTGGAGGAGAAATGAGGTGTCCCAAGAGAGCAGGTGCCAAGTTGCCTTGGGAAAGGTGCTAAAAATTACCAGAAAGCAGTTTAGGGGTTTGTCCGGCATCAGTTAAAACTTAGGGATGCTTCTGCCTGTAGTTGGTGGAGGATATTGGAAGTACCCAAAGACTGGGTGTTATCCGGTGTTTGCTGACAACTCTGCCATTTGGACAATATTTTTTCTCCTTGAAAGTGGCACCAACTGGAATTATTTCAAATCACTCTTATTAAAATGTCAACTAACCTTTACTTTCCCTCACCTGATGACTTGAGCATGAAAAAAAACAGGCTCTGTTTGCTCTGGGTTGCTCCTGATCTGATGCTGCTCCCACTGATGTTGCTGAAGCCCTTCAGTGGTTGCTGTGAGAAGCAGAGCAGGGAGCCCTGGATGCTTTCTGGAGAACCAGGATATTTCTGTAGGCTCCTCTTGGACTCTTATGCCTTAAATGCAGCTCCAAAGAAAGAATGTTCTGGGAAAATAAGTGTGTAATGGCTATTAAAGCTGCCTGTGAGGTGCTGTAGGACCTTTACCACTTTTTTAGGGATAAAAGTAGCATCTTAGAAGCAGAGAAGCCACAAAGTGCATACTGCTAATGCCAGACTCTGCTGCTTTGTAGCACCCAGCACATTAGAACTGCAAGTAAGCTATGCAGAATCTTGATTTCCATTCTTTTTTTCTTGCCTCTTCAATAGACACTCAAAGAAAGGACTCCAGCATCCACTGAAAGGAAATGCAGAGTCATTAGTACTGGCTCAGCTTTCGGCACTTTGTGGAAGGTACCTGCTGATCTCCAGGGGAGTGACAAGCTGTTTGCATTCCCTGATTTACAGGAGGGACGAAATGTGCACCCTGCTTCATGTTGGTAGTGGGGAATCTGAAATTTAAGTCTTGAGTCTTTGCTCTGTCAAAATTTTTTGGGGGAAGAAAACTCCCATGTAAAGATTTTGGGGTCACAGTCCAGCTGTTGTGGTCTCAAGAGCAGGTAACTTGCTTTCTCATGGCAACAACATTTCTGTAGTAAATGCTGAGGTAATTTGGAGATAATGAGGAAAGGAGGAATCCTCAGTTATTATGAACATGTCAGGGTTGGTTATTTAGCTTTTCTTGCTGAATTCCACATGTGACAAGCGGCGTCACGACGTGTCAGGTCAGGCTGCATCAATCATGTCACCCCACATCACATCACGGGTGCAGGATGGTGGAAACCACTCATGGGTCACAGAGGAGAATGAGGAAACAGTTTTGTGTAGCTTGGAGGGGGGGAAAGATTGGGGAAACGGGGGAAACTTGAGCAAAGCACAGGATCTTCTCCCCTGAACAGATGGCTCAGCCCACCCACAGCAGGTGAAGTCACACAGGGCTGGGGGTTCAAATCCCATCAGGTGGATTTTGTCATAATGCTGGGAGAACCTGAGATGTAAAACCATGCAGCTGCAGGAGGGAAAGGCTTTTAACTGGGAGCTGGAAAAACTTTTTGACAACATTCTCCAGTTTCTGTGTGGAAAAACTGATTTGTGCTTTTTCAGAATTTGCTGAATTTTGGAGGGGGTAGAAAGCACAGAAAGCAAAAGAGAATTCTTTCAAAATACTCTTCATTTTGCCCAAAGCTTTTTCCAATATATACAATAATAAATTAAACAAATTAACTTCAGCATCTATATTTTATCTTGGGAAAGTTTTTATCCTTAGAACTTTAATATTAATTTCCTCTAGTAGAGACAAAACTATGGAAGTTGCCCATTTGTAACCAGGAATTGTCACCCTCCATAAAGCTCTGTTTTTCAAGACAAGCCCATCAGTGGGAATATCTTGACTTCTGATGCTTTCTGAGAAAATTTATAATGCAGCAAATGGATGCTCCAGGGTCATTTAAGGCTCAGCTCTGCAAGAGAAAAGCCAAGTGTAACATCCAGCAAACGTTTGTTTTTTCCCTGCTGGTATCTGGGTCACAGAATCAAAACAGATTTCAGCAGATTTTGGCTTTATCTTTTCTTTTTTTCTGCCTGTCCCCTGCCCCCCCCAAGATTTTGCTTCTGTCCTTGTCAACAGCACATCTGGATGGATGTTTAAAACCATGGAAAACAAAGATTCATCCCAGCTTTGTTAGGCCACAATTAAAGCTAACTAAGCTTTCTGGGCTTTCCAAACATTTTCACAGGAGAATCAAGGTAAAAGGGCCAACTTCATATTTTTTATAAAATAAAAATAAGTTGGTTTCTTAGTCAAATATTTGACATAGTATTTACCCTTTTTTTTTTTTTCCTTTTTACAAGTTTAAAGCAAGGTATTTGAAATGGAGCGTTTAAAATTCCCAAAGTTAGCCTAATTTTTCTTTTTACTGAAAATTTGTATTAATTCCTGCTTTTTCCTCTGGAATATATTTTAATGGTATCAGTTGTGATCCTTTCTAGACTTCCTAGCAATGCCAACAGCTACTCCAGTTTGCAAGGCAGTACTTCTGTATTTTCATGCATCCTTCAGGCTTTGGAGGTTATTGGACCTTTATGGATCCTTCCAGGCTCTCTTGTGGTTCTTGTCAAATATGGTGGAAAATAAATGTGTGAATTCCAGAATTATTTCAGCAGTTTTTGCTCCATCCAAAGAGGCAAAAAAAACAACCAAAAAACCACCTGTCATTTCCTTCTCAAGCTACTGCAACCTTGAGGGGATTGGGCAGAGTAAGAACCCAAGAGAAGCTGTTGGCTCAGAGGTTGCAGTTGGCACAAAGTGGAATTTCTTTTAGAAAGGTTTCTTAAATTCCATTATTGGAGCACTGGAATTAAAACCAGTAAGTGCTTAGTATGTCAGCTGGGTATGTAACTCCCAAAATGAAGAATACATTGGATGTCTGGGGAGTTGGTGCTGCCCAATGGCCTTGGGAATGGACAGATGGGAAAAGGGAGTAGTTTAACTCTGGGACTGTCAAGATCATGCAGACAAGCACTTCATGCCAACATGTGTTCAGGCAGGAAGCCTGGAAGATCTAGCAGGGCTCAATATTGAAATTCTTGTTTCACATGTCTCTTCTCCCAATCTGTAGTATAAATGTGTACCTTAAGTGTGCAGTGCAGCTGAACCTGACGGATCTTGTCGAGGCTCAGTTTGTCATAATAAATGCTATTTCCTCGAGTTAGAATGAGTTGGCTCTTGAAAGAAAGGGAAATAAAGGAATAAGTGAGCAATTCTTTCTTTCCTTCCTATTATTTGGTCTTTCTGCTCGTATAATTATGGCAAGAATTTTTGGAGCTCACTTTGCAACCTGGCCCAACTCTTCATGTTTGTTTTTTAAAGTAATAATTGTGTGGGACTCTTTTCCCCATGAGTTCAGCTACTTCAATCTCAACTCTGCTTTTTCTTTTGACCTTCCATTGAAGGTTTCCCTGTTCCTTTTCTCCCCTTGTGACCTGACTCCATTAGAAGATAAAGGGGGAGCTCTTCCTCAGTTGTAAGTTGGGCTTCACTTGTGCAATGTCAGCTGGCACAGATCTGACTTCTGAATCTTGCCTGGAACAAGATCTGTCCAAAACCAGAGTTCTACAGAGATGAGATCATCCTTGAGCTTCCCCAGATGAAATGAGAACTGACTCTAACTTTCAACTATGATTAGAGGTGAACTGCAGGAGAAAAGACTCAGAACAAGCTTGTTATGGGCCAGACATTTGCCAATCACACTTGGAGCCTGATTTTCAGTGTCTATATAACATCTGTTGGAATGTCACATAGCTCAAACCAGCATATCTTATTTCATTGAGTTTTAAATGATTCCTGATATTAAAAACTGTATCTAGTCATCTCTATATGGGAAATTTTTCTCAATTTACTCCTTCTAGAACAAAGAATATCCCCTAAAGTAGATGGTAATTGTAAAAATATTGATATAACAGAGGAAACTGGAAAAACTGCTGTGGGTAAGTGGGGTGGTGAAGAGCAACCAGCCAAGGAAGGTGTGTGACAACGTGCTTAATGTGAATCCACAATACTATTGCAAATATATTTTAATGAGATGTTCCAAAGGTGTTGTCCAGAGCCTAATTGATCATGTTATGAAAATGATTCTGAGATATGATGGAATAAGTGGGGTAACTAGGAAGTGCTTTTGAATGATGTGTCCCCATACAGGATGTGTCTGCACAAGCATGTTTGGAGTACCTTGAGGCTCTCAGAGTAATTGTAGGATTCAATATTCTCACTGATGCCCATCCCCTATTCATGAAACTTACTTTAGCTCTTCAACTCTAAGTGAATAACAGTGGTGTTTGGGGTTTAGTTTTGTTTAGCTGTTTTTGGTGTGGTTTTGGTAGGGTTTTTTTTTCCCATTTCCAGAAAGTATTACCATTGCAGACAAGTTTAGGGGATGTTAAATCTTGGCTTGCTAACAGGATACTGCAAAGATACTGCAATCTGGTCTCAGTATAATGAGCCCTTTTGTTATATTTAAATACTATCATACTATCCTATATCCAGCAAAGCACTGGGATGTTTTATATTAACAATGCACCAGCACTAAAACCTCAGACAACTCTAAAAAGGCACTAATTATTATTATTAGTGTTTTACACTAACAATAAATGTCAAATGGAACCCTGCAAACAAATAACTACCTGTCACAAAGTGAATGAAAAGCAATCTTAGGAAAGTGAATTAAAACCCAAACAACAGAAAACTCACCAGGCAGGGGCTGTGCTGGGGGGTTGGTGCAGCTCCTGTGTGAGAACAGAAACAGCAGCACGTTCTTGACTGTGAGAATTGTCTCCATGGTGTAGAGAACCTGGTTGGTGGGAGGTGGATGAGCTCAGATCAGCTGTAGGGGACACTCATGGTAAATGGAAATTAAACACCGGCGAGGGTTTAGGAGTTTTATTTCTTGTATTGGTTGGAGTTCTATCAGTGGCAATATTAAAGTTGGACAGTAGATTGTGTTTATTGGGGACATATTTCTCTTAAATTTCTGCAAGGTACTTGAAGCGTGTCTCCCAAAGACTTATTTTTATAAATCATACGTTTTATTTTTCAATCTTCATGTATCTTTGATATCTGATTGACGTTTTCAGGCCGCTCTAATCCTCTCTACTGAAGGAAGCTCTCGCAGTGGCAGCTCCTGCAATCAGCCTCACAGAGCTCTCCTCGCTCTGTTTTTGTGATGGGGATGAGCTTTATGACTGAAAAGCTGAAAGAATTGGGATCTGGTGAGTGACAGGACAGGCTTTCACAGTCAGTTTTTTCTCTGATTTGTGGCCCCTGAGTCTGCTCTCACACCAGTTTGAGTCTAACAGTCCCATAGACTCAGCTCAGTTGAAGGAATAAAAGGAAGGAACAAAAAAAGGTGAGAACTGCCCGCCCCAAAGCCTTGATTGAGTTTGCAATGCCAGGCAGCAGTGGGAGCTTGGACACAGGTAACACAGGCTACCTGAACAGGGAGAGAAAAGGAAGGGTTCCCAAGGCAATGGCTTTCAGAACCAGGAATCTTAGAGATTCCAAACCTCTGCTCAGATAGGCTGAGAAGCTGAAATACCTTCAATTAGAAATTAATTCGATTGAAACCGGTAGTTAGTGCTCAGTAGATTGTCCTGTGTTGTGGGTGACAGTCCAGATCAGCTCCAGTCATATTTCAGTGTGTTTTTCTACCTCAAACTTTCCTTCTTGTTTCAAAAAGTAAACAAAGCCAAAATACCCCCCAGGCTCACAGTTGTCATAAGATGATGCTGAGTTTTAATGGAACTGCTTTGTCTAGTCACCTGTTTCCTACCTGTGTGAAGTACAGGACCCAACACAGGTGAGCATTTCTCCTTCTATGTCCTCTTTTCAGATGAATTCTTTATTTCTCTTAAGCTTTGCATATTGGAAACAAGCATATTAGAAAAATAACTAAATCCATTCACAATGGGCTCATGACTGCAGAGCTGTGTTGTGATTCATCTTTAGTACTTGCCAAGTCATTCTTGGTAGGCTTGGCTGTGAGTAATGGAGACATCTCCAGTTCTCTAAGAATGAAAGTGGATTGCTGTAGTCAGATTTAAAGAAAAAAAATCATCAAAATTTGTCTTATTTGTTTTTATCATGTAATTATTACATGAAATACACAGTGATTTCCAGTGTGGTGAGCTTTCAGTGAGACACATTGTCATGCACAAGTGTGGTAGCTTCCCCTGACCTTACTGAAACACTGCCTGGCTCAGAGCCATCAGGCAGGACCCCTTTTGGACAGTATTCAGATTCTCCTGTTGCAATATGTGTTGAAGTTTGAGATCACGATGAGGAAGAAATGAGGCTTACACTGATGCATTGCCTAGAAAATTTCAGTTAAACTCAGACTAACCCCTGTAAAGATTTTCTGAAACTTAAAATATCACTGCTGCAAAACTCAAGCTGCTGTGATCTGAATTTCCTCATGAAGGGTTTGTAACTTCAGTCAGAAAGTACAGGTGATAACTGTTTTCAGTGGGTTTTAATAAACTAGTTTTAGATAACTACTAGTTTTAAATACTAGGATGGATGTTTGCTCCAAGACCAAATTTCCATCTTTAAATCAGAAGATGCAAATCCAGAGCTGAATTGTTCTAAGTTTAACAAAGCTCAGGTACTTGCTGTCTATTCCAGAGGACAGATAAGACAATTCTGTGGATGTCTCTCCATTGATACAGACTGAAATCTGGAGAGGGCTGTGGTGTAAGACTTCAATTGATCCTCATCTGAGGGCAAAGATGAAGCAAGAGGGAATACATGTGACAACAAGAAATACAGAGAGAAATTTATAGGAACAGTCCTGAAAATAACAGAAGACTGCACAGAGAGATCCTCAATGTAATGTGGGGATGGAATTCCTTTCACTGGACATATACCTGGATATGGGGACTTAATTCACAAAGGGAAAACTGAGTTTGCTTTCTGCAGGGGGAAAGTGACCCTCTCCAGCCATGAGCAGAGTGAGGGTGAGGATCTGCACATCCAGGGGACCCACAGAAAGGAGCAGGATCACGCAGTGCAGGGATCAGGACAGGAATCCAGGGCAGGTCCTTGCTGTGGGGTTTTACCCAGAGATGCTGAGTACAGAACACCCACAGCATCACTTCTGCAGCTTGGGGAACAACTGATCCCATTTCAGAACACAAGGATACTGCACCAGTACATCCCTGTGTCTCTGTACCCTCCTCTGAAGCAGAGCTTGGGGCACTGGCAGTGGCAAGATGAACGTAAACACTTGCAAAGGAAGGTTAGTGAGTCACATTGCACTGGAAAAGGTTTGTGTTCCCGTTAAGCACTAAATCCACCTCTTGGAAGGCTCTTGCTCTACAGACTGAGCAGAGTTGGAGATAGACTCCTGCAGAGGATTCTTTCTGACACAGAACTCTTTCAAAATTTCCCACCAGGCGTCAGCAGCTCTTTAAGCCGTGCTGTCTATTTTGAGTTTTATTTAGATTAACAAATTCCACACCCTCGCATACAAAAGCAGAATACAGTGAAAACACAAGCTGCCCTAACAGAGCAATATCCAACAAACATTATGCTACTCAGAAATATTTGCTGTACAATCCTCCCCACAAAAGGGACTCGTTCAGCCAAAAGATGTCAGATAGCATCTTGCTAAAAGCAATGGTGCCAGTGGAGTTTGCTTCCAAGTTCATGCAGCTGATTTTTTTTTTCCCTCCGTTTGCTTTATGCTGAGAAAACCAGCCATTTATTTTTATGAATGTCTGAACTTGGAGAAGTGAGAAATGGACTTTGCACAGGACTGTATCTGCTGAGAGAAGGGACTCTGAAAACGGGAATGTGCAGTAGAACCTGCTGCTCTATTCAATAGATATTTTCTATTCCACAGGTTGGTTTATAAATAGGTGTTGCTGCACTGGCTCATTTTTACCCTTTAGACATCCAAGAAATAACAGTAGAATTCTCAAAGATATGCTGTGTGGCAGTGGTTTATTTCTGGGAAATCTGGGAAATTTATGTACTGAAATTCCAATGATTTTTGTGCAGCCCGTGAGGAGATGCTCAATATGAGAAGACAAATACACTTTTCCCTATTTTAATAGTAGGTCTTCTATACAAGTCAGAATTTATGTAATTTGGGTGAATTGATTTTATTTTGCAATAAAATTTGGCTATGAATGGAGAGAAAAGGAAGAAATGAAGGACTTGTGTGCTTTTTACTACCTTTAGATTCATCAATTTTGCTTTTAGTACTAGGGCTAAACTTTTACTAATGGTGGGGGGAAGTAATCCCTCCAGTTAACTTACCTGTATGAAAAGTCAGTGCTATTTCTCTGATTTATAGAGAAATATTTGTCTAAGATGCTGCCATGCAGCTTTTTAAGCAGGCAGGAAACAAAGGCAAATGTAAAGTCAACAATTTAAATCCATTTATCAAAATACTCACTGTTCCCATCTGGAGACAGATGAAATAATAAATATTGAATAAAGGAATGTCCACTAGATCCAAACCATTTTATTAAAGGAAAGATTTTTATTTTTTAAAATTGATAATCTTCCAACTCTTGCCAACTTGCTTAATAATTAAACCATATGCCCCTATGTCTGCTGACCACAACAGGCTTCTGTAAAGGTGTTTATTGATCAGGAATGTGATTTTGGATTATATGCCTGTGTCTTGTGTCTTATGTCTTACACTGTCAAGCAGTGTTTTGCAGAAATTGCATTGAAATTCGTTTTTCCAGGGATGTTTTGTTTAAGAGGTGATTTAAAGAGCACTGTCCTTCGAGGACCAAAAACTCCCTGCTATTTGTGGAACTGCAGCACCACTGGTTTGCTTGAGGTGGTGGGAAAAGAAGCCAAATTAATTCTTGCTATAGTTTGTAAGGAAGAATCTCATTGTAACCTTGAATGTGATTTTCATTAATATCTATAGGTAATGACCTGGCACAGCCAGCAGAATCACTTCTCAAACTCTGCGATCTGATCTATTAATTTGGAAGGAAAGGGGAAAACAAACTGTGATGAAAGTTAATTTTGCTGTGAATCTGGGAGCATTCCCCCTCCCACACAACAAGAAAAATGCATTAGAGGCTTTTTTTCTCCACAAGGAGATCCCATCCCATGGATGGCAACCAGGGTGTTGGGTAGAGGTGGGCTGGGCATGGACCATGTGTGGGTGTCAGAACTCCAGTGGATTCTCACTGTGAATTGTGGAATAAAGCTGTTCTTAGAGCCTGTATTGCTGTTTCTTGGTTTCTGCTGTCGTGTAGCCAAGTTGCAATGTCTGTGTCTTGGAGCTGCTGGTGGGATATTAATCTAGTGGAAGATTATCTCAAGCTCAGAAATAACCACTGTTCCCAAGATGCTGATGCACCAACCTGGCAACACTTTCCTCTTCATCTGGGGCTCTGGAGAGGCAGCCAAGCTCTATTCCTGCAGAAATACCACTGATTTTATGTTTGCTTATACACAGTGCTGTAACCCCTTTGGGAGTCACAAAATGGTTTGGGTTGGAAGGGATCTTAAAGCTCATCCAATTCCACCCCCTGCCATGGGCAGGGACACCTTCCACTAGCCCAGGTTGCTCCAAGCCCTGTCCAACCTGGCCTGGGACACTTCCAGGGATGGGGCAGCCACAGCTTCTCTGGGCAACCTGTACCAGGGCCTCACCACCCTCACGGGGAAGAATCTCCATCTAAAGCAAGAGCCTATATCTCCCCAGTGAGCATTTTCACCTTGGACACTTTGAGCTTTTGTCACTATGTGTTCCTAGTGAGCTTAAGAGCTGATCCTCTGTCCCCTCTTCCTCTTCCCAGATTTCACCAGTAGAATCAGACCTTGAATTAAGCTGGTTCTGGTTTTTCCTAGTTTAAGCCCCACTGTTTTGGGGGAATCTGTTACCAGAGCTGTTGATTTTGATTTGTATATCCAGTGTTGGGTCAGTAGCCACAGGGTATGGCACAGCCCCTTCCAGGAGATATTACTGGTGGTGCTGCTGGAGGAGTATTTCAGATAGCTCCAAGCTGCTAAAAGTACAGTAAAATGTTATTTCCCACTTGTAAACAAAATGGTGACTAATTACTGCAGTCAGCAAAATGGATGGTTTGGTTGTTGTAGAGTCTGAACAGAGCTCTGACTCCACGAGTGTCTGAGTGCTGTAAGTCACCTTTTCCTCACTGTTTTAAGGCCAAATACTCCACAGGCAGATTGGAGAGGAGCAGTGATGGGTTTGGCTGTCTCAAAGTGTCTTTTTCTTGTCCTTGAAAATAAAGTTATTTAATGCAGCCTCATTTAAAAAGTCTATGGGACAGTTACTGGAGACTGGCTACTGCCATGGAACTTGGATCCATAATGAGAGCCAAGCAACTCCAAAGTTAATTAGTGCTTCAGTCTAAAGATTTATTGTAGCTCATTATAGATACTCAAGCTGTTTGTGAGATGCAGGGAGCAGATTTGGTTGGAATACAGCATTCCTCTCCTTGGCATTTTTGAAGCCATGAAGGATTTGGGGGTTTTTAAATATCAATGAGTATTTCTAGAAGGTTATGAAGTACTTGTGATTTGAGAGTTTTAATATAACTTTTTATGGGACACACTCTCAAAATATTTTTATTAAAAAAATTCAAGATTTTATTTTTAAGGGTGAGGAAGAACTCTATCAAGAGGGAGGTTAGAAGGCCTTTTGTGTCTTGCATTTTTCTGCCCTACATGTCATGCAGGGGGATCAGCAGTAGTGCAAAGCAGGTGTACAGATCCCACTGGAACAAGTTGCTTAAGTTGATAAAAAGGATATCAACTGCCAAAGACGGGGGTAACTGGAGAAAAAACATCCCAAGTAAAGGCTCCAAGGAGCAGAAGGAAGCTGATTAATCTTCTACTGTTTTACAACTTCCTGTTAGTAGTTCCTCTTATCAAACATATTTATAATCCATACCCCCTGTATCTCAGTTGCAGGTAACTTGTACTTTCCAAATGCCACATCCCTTGCTGATGTCCCTTTAAAATCAACTCCATCTGACACTGTAATTTACACCTCTGTTTGTCACTGTTTAATTTTCTCTGACACTCCCATTAGTTATACCTGTTCACATCTGTTCTGAATTTATCCCTTTCAATTTAATTTATTATTACTTTCAATGCATAAAAACCTGAACCAGTAACAAATTGTTCAGGTAATAAGTCCCATCCTCTGGCATTCCCATAGCCCAGGATTTGTTGATGTTTCCAGCATGTATTCTGGGGTGCAGGTGGAGGTAGGAAGGAAGGAGCTGAATACACTGACAACTCAAAGTGCAGGGAAAGGATAGGAACTGGATGATTTTCTGAAGAGACTGGATGGTTTTCTTAAGGGAATGGCAATAATTAATCCATTACACTTGTACAAACTGAAGAGACCTTCAGGAAGAAAGAGATTTACATTGTTCTAGATGTAAGTCAGTGTGTGATAAGTCCATGTGAGCAGGCTGGGATGCAGCTGGGGAATCCATTGAGTTGGGGGAAAAATTCTGGAAGACAGGTTTTTGTGGATGAGTAAGAAAAAGCAACAAAACAACTGAGGTGTGTCCCAGGAAGAGAATGAATGTCTGGTTTCCCATGAGATGACAAATCTGGACTGAAACCTTGTAAAAATGGGAGGGCAAAAAGCTGAAGGAACAAAATCCTTGTGGTTGTTGATCTCTCACTAGTGGGAGAGAGGGACAACAAATTGCTCTGGGTTTTTTTGCTCATGATCATTCACAATCCCATTTATTTTGAGATGTGAGATGTAGGACAAGGGAGATGTCCCTGTAGGACAAGAAGAATTTTGGGACTTCCATGTTTAGTTTAGCAGAATAGTTGTATCCTTTTCATGATAATTAATGTCTGCTCCTGCTCATGTCTGTGAGATCCCTTCAGTCACCCAAGTTTAGGGCCATGTCTCAGGGCTCTACTGGGCAGAGAACCTGAGCCCAGCACATGGAAGGGCCACCAGATGCTCAGCGGTTTCTGGAGCAACAGGTTTGACCTGGATCTGTAACTTGAAAAGAAAACTTAAGTCTCCTTGGAGGAAGGGCCTCACTGCAGCATCTTGGAGGTCTCTGTGTCCTCATTATGGAAGGAGATAGAAGATCCCAGTGCTGGGATTCATGGGAAAATGGGATGGTTGTGTTTGATAGACTGGCTAAGCAGGTTTTGAAGATGCTAAGTCACGATTGGCAAAGCACCTGGTGACTCTGCTTCAGCAGAGTACACTGGATTATTCATTCTGTGGGAAGGGGAAAGTCTCTGCTTTTGAAATTGTGCCTCAGTGAATAATCCAGAACGTTATGAAAACAGTGAATTCATCTGTTCATGAATAGTGGGGATATTTTTGCTTTTGTGCCATACCCATCCACAGCAATATTTTTTGTATTAAATACTATGAATCCACTTCACCTGTCAGCACTATTCAAAACACAAAATGCTGCATGAATAGGAAGGATGTTCTGGGATCTCTCAGATGATTACTGTTGCTAGGAAAACCACTTCCTGATATCTTTGTGCTCAGTGTCTGTGTCTCTCTTTGTGTACAGCCTTCAGTGACAGGCAAATTCGTATCAAGGCACAGGGAAGAAATAGGAAAAGTTTAGAAATGTTTAAAGAACAGTGCTTAGAGTGAAAAGGGGGATGTCATTGCAAATAATAGTTAAGAGTTATGATTTCTTTCCTGTGTGGGATTACTGGTATTAAATTGGAGAGAATTGCAGTGCTGGTTGTGCTGTGACTGGGAATCTGATGCAGACTTGGGGCTGCATTAAAGCTGGAAATTGTTTGGAGCTCCAAAATGCACTTAATGTGGTTTGTATTGTGACAGCAAAGAGGCTTATCCAGAGGGGTCACTAATGCTGACTCCTCATCCTTGCTTGGTTGGTTGGGGGGTTTATTTATTTTGATTATATTTTTTAAAGCAAATCTGAGAGGTAAATGTTTATAACATCCAGAAGGCTGGAATTTTGTAATTTTTTTTGTATGCACAGAAGTTACATTATATCACAGCAGATAAAAATATCACATTAAATGCTAACAACTATTAGGTAATATGAAGAACTACTATTCTTAAAGTCGTGGTGAGACCAGAACTTCAGACTTAAATAACAGAAGGCCCTGTGATTTGTGGGTTATTTTCCAGGATAGTGATGCTTGGCAATTTCAGGCCCACCCTTGAAATTGTGCTCTTGTATTATGGATCCTAAATTAAGTGCTGGTATTACTCTTGTTGAAGACTGAAACTATTGCACAAAAATCTGTCACTTGTGGAGGAAGTCAGTTCTCTGAGTTTCTGCTCTCACCAGTCCTGTTGCTGCTGCTACCTACCTGGATTCCCACACTGAGATGGGTCTGTGCAATGTTCCCTTCTTCTAGATTTTGGGACTTTGGGGTAAAACTGAATTGTCTGAGTTAAAATATAAGAAGTTAGACTTGTTTTTGAAGGAGTTTGGGGTATTTTTATTTTTATTCAAGACTTTCCTTTCATTTGCTCAGTATTTGGTCCCTTCATCCTGTTACTTTGTTTTTAATGAGAACAAAAATCTCACAGAAAGGAGTCTTCCAGAGATGATTTCTCTATCTATAGAATAGCTGGGTTGTCCAGGTGCAAGTTCCCAGAATCTCAGAACTATTTAGGTTGGCAAGGGCCTCCAAGATCAAGTCCAATCTCTGATCCCCACCTTGTCCCCCAGCACTGAGTACCACGTCCAGTCACTCCTTGGACACCTCCAGGGATGGGGACTCCACCAGCTCCCAGCTGTAGATTTGGGGTTTTTACCCAAATGTCTCTAATTTTGTATCTTTAGGAGCCCCTCATGCCCAGAGCTGATGTACTGGACAGAACCAACACCCACCATGTGCTTCTGCCCAGATGTTGGTGCTGCTCCTCCTCTGCTGAGGGTGAATTTGCTGCTAAGCTGGGCTTAATTTCAGTCCTAGCAGCTGAATAGGAGGATGCAGCTGTGCAGGGGAGATCTGGCTACATGATGGGCAGATTAGCTTTTATCTCCTGCACTTGGCTGGGACTCCTCTGCCTGTGCCATTCCCTCCCCAACTGGCTGTGGAGCTCTGCCCTAAGGAGAACAATGGCTCCCACTGGATGCTTTGTCCTATTTTTTCCACTCTCTAGCTGCAACATTCTTTTAATAAACCAGCTCCCAGCCAAGTACAGTCTTTCCCCAACACATTATAATTCTTTAAAATAGTAGAAAATTTATTCCGTTCTCCTGGGTCTTTAAGTCCACGTTTTAAAATTCGAAGGGAGTAAGCAGAGTATCCTCTACTGTGATACAGCCAAAAAGGGATATATTATATTTTCTAAAAGAAACTAGCTTAAGAGTTGAAATGACTAATAAAAATAAGAAAAACCCCACCAAAAAACCTCCAACAAACTCATAGTTATTAAAGAAAAAGTTTGTGGGCAATGACTATGGATGAAATAAAGATTTTTTCTGACTTTCCACGTAAGTGTTTCGCTTTCCTTCTCCTTTTCTTTTATCATTATTTATATTTATTTGTTTTACAGTCTAGTGGACTCAGAGGATAAATTCCTTTATGTGTTTGGTGCCATAGAAGAAGCATGTTAAAACATAACTCCTGATTTATTTGTAGCCCAGGGAAGACAAACAAGCATGAAACAGCAGCGTTGGCATTACTGGGGCTAAATGAGGACTGGTGACACTGAGGAGCAGGCCTGGGGTTGGAGGAGGAGTTGGTGTCAGAGGCTGAAATTAGACCTTGGATTTTTATGCCATAGCTCAATAGGTCTGTGGGTTTTTTGTTTTTTCTAAGACTTCTCTGCCTTCCTTTCCCTGCTGCTTTCTTTGTTCATCTTTTGTTCAATTTGTCCATTCTTCTTTGTCTTCTTCAGGGTGCCAGAAAAGAACTAAAACCCCATCAAATAATATAACTCGTTTCCCTGGGATGGCCTAATGAATATGTGATGAAATAATTTAAGTAGACATTTAGTCTCCTAGAATTTCACAGTCTGAATGACTAAATTCCTTCCCTTTTTTTTTTCCCCCCTGTGTGCAGGAGTCCAAAACTTTTAAATCATTATGTGGTAAATTTACCCCCACCTACCTATTGCTTTTGCTCCCACTTTTCCTTTTTTCTGCTAATGAGTCACGATATGTAATTACCTTCTGTCTTTGCTGCATTTACTGAGCTGTGCCAGTGCAGAATGATTTAAGAAAATAAAAAAGGCTTTAAAAAAAGATGAGGAAACAAGCAAGCATCCAGGACTGCTTTGGCTCCCACTCACCATCCCTGCTTCTGCCAAGTGTAATGAATGTTGCTTTTTCTCCATGCCACTCTGAAGCAGGATTAAATCAACTTAATCTATATTATTACATTTTAATGAATGTTTGTGTGTTAGTGGGATTTTTTTAGCAGGGTGTCAAACTTTACTGGACACAGGAAGGTGGTGAAATTTGAATTATCTCAAACACTTTGTGTTTAAAGTGGTTATTCAACTTTTTTTTTTTTTTTTTTTTTTTTAAAAGCTGTGCAAAATACACTCTATGAAAGAAGCAGAGGTAATGTGGGAAGGGCTGAGCGTGGGCTGGGGGATGTTTTTGTCATGGCCCCTCTGCAAGTGCTGATTTCACTTCTGGAAATGAAACTTGGCTCTCTTGGACCCCCTAAACCTCAACCCAAATTGGGGAAGGCCTCATCAAAGTCAGGGCCCTCCTTGCCAGATTCTTCTGTTTTTCCAGTGCTTTTCTGTGTGTAGCTGTGACAGCAAGTCCTGGAGAGGGAGATGTTCAGAACTGCTTATTAAATAGCGAGAGCCAGAAGTTCATTGTCACTTTAGGAACTTGTTTTTAAGGATTGTTTCTTCTTTACTAATGTGGGGCAGAATGTAAAAGCCAGCTCTCTCAGTCACTAAATAATAAATGACTGAATAGCAGAAACCCAATAGGGCTTTTTCTGTGAATAAAATAGCAAAGAAAATAACCATTTCTTTGGGGTAGCTCATCCATTCATGGCTAGCTGCTTTTGGAAAATAAATATCTTGCCACCTGCAACTCGGTGCTCCTAAAGCTGTTGTGTAATTTCCAGTGTTTTCTGATGGCTCCTGAAATGAGTTTTGAGAAGACTGCTCTTTAAAGTCAACAAAAAGAAAGAAAAGGAAAAGAACTTACATCAAAGATATCAGCATTTCTCCTCTCTCTGCATGTTTCCCCTGAATATGGAGTTGGCAAACTCTCAAATCACTTTATCATGTTTGAACTTGGAAAAATGTATGATAATACCAGCTGAGCTAATATTTAAAGAGCTCTTCACTTCAGAATTCTATTGTCTCTTTCTCAGTTCTTCTAAAGCCTTGTGACAGGGGTGGTGAGGCTGAGAGGGGCTCAGGCAACTGCAGAGGGAGGCAGAAAGGTGTTTGCACGTGAACCTGGGTCAACTGGGTCTGAAACAGCCCCTTCAAGGTTTCTTGGAGATAAATTTATTGTGGTTGTCTCAGACTGCTCAGTAGACAGGTCCCAAGCACAGGGCCATGTGCTCTGATTCCCCTGCCAGCTTCCCACCCCTGCAGGATCCTCTGGTGCCCCAGGGATCTGGTGGTGCCTCTGGAGACCTGTCTTGAGCACCAATGGTCACAGCCACCCAATGGAAATGGCAGTATCTGGTTGGGATGAAAAGATACCCCTTGCACAGGTAAAATTATACATTCAGAGACATATTTGTGGTTTTCCCCAGTTTTCCTCATGCCCCAGTTGTCTGGGTTTTTTTTGGTGTGCATTACACACTAAATTTCATCTAGTTGCAGATTTCTGAGAGGCTCAGGAAAGGTGGGAAGGGGCACTGTCAGTGGATGTGCAGCAGGAGAGGGGTTATCTGGACATTGGTGACATTTTATTTTAGGCTGTTATTTATGGCTTCCTTACTGACCTCTTATGTGAGTTGAATTGAGAGTAGGAAGAAATGGTGGAAAGAATAATTCTGAAGATCTTGGAGGTCCTTGGGGGCTGCAGACATTTAGGCCTTGCTTTGAAATGCTCTAAGGCTTGTGATATATGGGCAGCACGGGTTGTCTTGTGGCTTTGTTGGACTTTTACCTGCTTTTACCCTATTTGCCACCCCACCAGACAATCAAATCAGGCTTTGGCAGGAGATCTCCAGAGGCAATTCTCCAAAATGCTTAAAGGTTAATATATCCTCAAAATCAAGTGGGCCAGAGAGATAAGGAGGTTTTGGCTTTGTTTTTGGCCTGATCTGGGAAGGTCTGGGATTACCCCTCTCAGCACCCCAGGTAAGGAGCATCTTGGCTTGGGTTTAGGATCTTTGACTGTTGTTGGATCAGAGCTGTAGGTTGGTATTTCTGGATCTGAAGTCAACGTGTGCTCAAGGCTCAGCTCCAGATCTGTAGGCGAGGGTCTCCTTGCAACTATTGTCCTTTAATCCCAGTTTGGAGGAGTGAAACTGTGGCAACCTTCACTGTATAATTTCCTTCCTATTACATTATTTCTCCTAGTACAGGAGGTACCCAGTGTTTGTCACTTAGGAGTGTCATATCATTACATTGCATATTGCAGTGTAATGATGTGAAATGATTAAATGACAAAATGCCAGCTCACTGCCAAAACCCTTAAGTAGCACACTTTTATTTGCGGGTGGGAAAGCTATTATTAATTTCTCTACGGTCTTTGCCAGATGAAATAACATAAGCAGGCTGAAAAGGGAGGTGGGTTTAATCCTTTTCCTAATTTGAAATGAGCCGTGGGAGTGATGTCCACCTCTAGTCCTCTCTTCAGAGCATATGTCCAGTGCCAGTGGTGGATTGCCATCCATTGGCCTATCTGCTGTCAAGCAGTGACAGATATCAAAAGAAGAACAGGCTGGCATGTTTTGAGGGGGAAATATTCGTCTTCAAGCAGTGCTGTGTTAAGCAGTGTAAGCTGTTTTGTTCAAAATCATTTCTCGGTATTAGGATTCACAAATGTTTTCCCCCAGATTAAAGATGATCTAAGCATGGCACCCGAATTAAACCTCTGTTTTCTCACAAGGATGATGGGACCCAAGGCTGTGGTAAGGTGGAGCAGGTGTCTAGAATGTGGAGTTACTGCTTTCCAGGTGAAAACAAAATTTGGGGAAATGGAAGATTCATTGTAATGTACTGGAACCCCAACCCAGGAAACTGTAAAGGTCTCACAGCGGGGATTTTATTGACAACTTTGGGGGTGCTGGGCTGTGGAGAGGCTGGAAAATAGTCCCCTCCTTTTAATAAAGGGGAAGAACTGCTCCAGGCTCCATCTGCCCGCTGGTCTGACCTCAAGAACACATTAGTAAAGAGGCAGAACTGAATGTAAAACCAGGGAAAAATCAGCTGAGTTTAGCTAAGGCAGACTTGGAAGATTTCTCCTGAAACATCCTCAAATACCTGTGAGCTCTGCTTGTAAAGATGAATTCAAACATTAGTATCAGTGGATGGGCAACAAGGAATTCTGAGTGGATGGTCGCTGGAGCAGGAATACCCCAGGAATACCTTCTCCCTGTTCACATCAGGCTCATCTTCAGCCAGTCTCTGCTCTCACTTTTGCCTGAAGGGAAGATCCTGGGAGACACCCAGGTTAAAGCTGATACGTGACACTTCACGTGCCTAAACCACATGTTTTGTGCTTTGCTAGACTGGGGTTTTAGCCAACAAGTCCTGTTTGGTGCTTTTCATAATACAGATAAGGTGATGCAGGCTCTTATAAATACAAACTTAATAAACACAAAGCATTTCTGGCTGGTTCTACCCTCAAATTTTGATTGGTTTAGTTATTTTTCTTTGTTAATGTATTCTGTGCTCAAAGTAAAAGGGGAAAAAACACAGGCAAATGGGTTTTATTTATATTTTATTAAGTTTTCTTGACACACTGGAGGTCACTTGTCTGTTACAAGAAGTAAGATAACAGAAACAATTCCAAGACAAGAACAACTGTAAGGGTTTCTAAACAATAGTAGCACGTTTGCCAAGGTGGCCAGTAACTGTTTGGACCTGTCTTTTTAGCCTGCCCTTTTTTTTTTTCTAAGAAGAAAAAACACAGGAGATAAGTTTCCACTTCTGGCACGTTGGCAGAGACACAGGAACCCCCTTCTTAATGTGATGGGATTCATAAGTGGACAACTATTGAACTAATAAAACTGTTAAAAGCTCTCCTTGTGCATGAGGCTGAAAGGTTAGACGTTGGAAAGGCATTGCCATGCTAAATACACTGTTTTATGGATGGACTGATTTTCTTTTGATTTATTTCCCTGACAGATGGATTACAGCACATGTGATGGACTTGATTTTTAACAGCCCTTCTATAATTTTAAGCATAAGAACATGAGAAAAAACATTAAATTGTGGGGAGTTTTAAAAAACCAAACACCTCAATTACCTTATACAGCACAACAGCAAGATTTCAAAGCTGTTATTGAGTCTCTTCTCTCATAACTCTTCAGTGGAAAAAAATAAAAATAATTAAATTCTGAATCCGCATTCAGTCTTAGATCCTGATCTTGCCAATATGATTTCAAACCACTGAATCTCTAAACTCCAATTATTCACATCCATACATTTGTTACATATTTACCTGAAGGGAACCTACAAAAAAGATGGGGAGAGACTATTTACAAGAACATGGAGTGACAGGACAAGGGGGGGAATGGCTTCAACCTGACAGAGATTAGGGCTGGATGGGATATTGGGAAGAAATTGTTCCCTGTAAGGAAGGTTGCCCAAAGAAGCTGTGGCTGCCCCATCCCTGGAAGTGTCCAAGGCCAGGTTGCATGGGGCTTGGAGCAACCTGGGCTAGTGGAATTGTCCCTGCTCATGGCAGGGGGTGAGACTGGATGAGCTTTAACATCCCTTCCAAGCCAAACCATTCCATGCTATCAATGGAATAATTGGCACAGTCACAGGTCCCTGGGATGCCCAAGTGCAGAACCACCAGCTGTGACATCCACACCCTGGCCCAGGACCTGTCACTTGTCCTTCTGCAGCTGGTTCCTCCTTCAGCCCAGGTTGTCACTCTGTATAGAAATGCTTTTTTATCCTTGATAGGAAAAAACTGCTGCTAATTTCAGTGAACTGATCTAGCACAGAGCTGAGAATTTGCTCCCTTGTCTCTTCTGGGATTTGCCTCTGATAAGTGCATGCCTTGGTTCACTTTCAATCATACAGGAATAGAAAGTGTTCAATAACTTAAAGAATCAAAGTATGAAGGGTGAGAGAGGAACCATTAATTTCTCTTGCCTCTTTGGTAGAAATGAATGACACTGGCTTAAAGAAAATTGGCCATATCCATCCCTGCCATAATTGTGCCCATTCTAGTGGCTCTGCAGCAGAAGGAAAGCAGCTTCCCTGCCATTAAGGTCTAAGTAATAAATGGTTTAACCAGAGTTAGCCTTGCTTTCCTTCCCAGGGCTAAAAAGCCAGTGGGACACATCCTACAGGCTGTTTCACTATAAAACTCAAAAGGGCAAATGATCAGCCCATTCCTGCCCCTTTGTGTGTTATGATCATGTGAGGGTGAGAATTAAAAAAGCAAAGGGATGGGAAACAAATCTCTACCCCAAACAGGCCAGCAAAGTGGTATTTAATTCTATCCATCCTGCCATTATCCAGCAAGACACTTGCAATCATTTTCATCTATAGTTTAATTAAATCATTACCATAGAGCTGATTTCTCCTGTGATCAAAGCAAAAAGATATTTTCCAGTGCAATAGTCTTGTTTTCTTGGGCTTCTAATTTCCTTCTAGTTTGTTTTTTTTTATGTGATAAACTTTAAAGGAAGGAAGTGTTTTAAAAGAGGATTTGGTAACAGCCTAGTTAATTAACCACATTATCTATGGTTTGGGAAAGGGTGACTTCTGAGATGCCTCTTTGCATACTTAATTTTGGCTGTAAAATAAGTGTAAAACTCATTTTACCTGGAGCTTGTCACCTGGGCAATCATTCACTTGGTAATTATAGTCTTCAAGGATTAGGCAGGTTGGGTTATAGACAACCTCAAACAGCAGATTTGTGGGGTTTGCTGCTACTTAATGGCTTTAATATTGTAGAATTAGTTTTCAGTGGATTTCCTGGCACTGATTTCTCTGGGAAACTGAGCTGCAAACCCCACGTGCTTCACATCCCTTATTATGGCTCTGCCCCCATGATTTGGGTTAGTCTGTGTACAATACTACTCTCATCTAGTAGTTTTTAATTACTGGTTTATCCTAGTTAAAAATAACAAACAAGAGGATATTCTTCAGACATGTGTTAAATGTGAAGCATTTTGGTAGCAATACCTTTATGTGTAAATATAGTCACCAGAGAGTAGATCCATTTTTTAAAAATACACTTCTTTAGGGGGGTCTGAGAGCCTGTATCCCTAACATCAATGCTCAACTTGAAGCAATGTGAGCACTGTATGGTTGACAATGCCTTTCATGCCTCATTTCCTGCCAGTTGTGAGCTCCAGAAAACACAAAGAACAAATTCACATTTTTTTTTAATGTGAAAAAGCCCAGTAGTTTGTTCCCTTTAGGATCTCACTGGTTAAATAGATTTCTGTAAGGACACATTCTGTTCACACTATAATCTGTTGTGACACTAAATCTTAATCCGTCTTCAAATTTCCATTGTTTTTGTACGAAAAGATTATTTCTAAAATATTTTATATCTCACATTCATTTTCTTTGCTAAGAATTAATTGCATAAGCAGTGGGTATCTGACCACTATTAAGTCTTCTATCGTAACCCAAAATTAAGAATTTAATGTGGATTATTCATAACATCTATCCAGTTAATTCAAAGTAATTTTTCTTTGCACTAGGCAGAATTTACACTTTCTTGAAACGAGCCCATGAGATCTTGGAAAAGTCAACCTGGGCTGTCCTAAAGTCTTTGGGGCACCCGTGTCACTGCCCTGGTGCAGAGATGGAGGTTTTTGCTGTCCTGTGGCATCCATAGTTTTGATCCTGCTCTTTCATGTTTATGTGGCTGTGGAAAAGAGGCAAATGAATTACAGAGCTGTTTGGCCTCTGAATGGCAAATGAGCGTGTGGCCCTGCTGCTAATAGAAGTAGTTAGAGAGTTCTGTTCTTGTAACATTTTATACAAACTTGTCACACCAGTGAGTTACTGTGGAAGAGCGGAGGGTAAGGCCCCATATTTCAGGGCCTTGTCTTGTTATTTAAAATTAGCTCAGCAAGGAGCTGCCTGAAGTTTTCTGGCAATTGTAATAAGCTTCTGAGAGAAGACCTGTGGTACTGGAATAGCTGGGTTTGTCGGGACTGCTGCTCATCACAGGGTCACCCAGGTTGAAGGGGATCCCAGGAGGTTTCTCATCTCACCTCCTGCTCCAAGCAGAGGGAAACAGGAGTGTTCAGGTCTTGAAACCTCCAGGGCTGGAGATGCCATGGCCTCTCTGGACAGTTCATCAGTGTCTTTGCAGAGGAAAGAAGTCTTCCTTGTATCCATACAGAAAATCCTCTGAGTGCCTCTTATTCCCATGTTGTGCCTCTCAGAGAGCCTGGGTCCCTCTTTCTGCCATCCCTTTTGGATATATGTGGAGATACATCAATCCCAGCACTAGGCAAGGTGGGGGAAGTTCATCTGACAGCTCCAAGAAACTGCTGTAGATTGGGGGGAACAGTGGGAGGAGCAGGAATCACAGAATTACAGAACATCCTGAGTTGGAAGAGACCTGCAGGGTGTGTTTGAAAGACAAATTGTTGGATCTCGAATACAGCCATGGTTGGTTTTATACATAGACCAGAACTGACGTCTGTTTTAGTGGAGTACTGAGGAACACTGTCCATGTCCTTGAACCCTCAACAAAGTGTGAACTTTATTTTCCCTTCTTCGTTTAATTTATTCAAATTATTTAATGTGTACACTGTCCAAAACTGAGTAAGAGCTAAGTCAACTGGCAAAACAGTAGCATTGGTTTAAATGTTGGATTCCTAATATTTTGAAATCATGTTTTCAGACTGTTGTTTCATGGGACTTGGAAACTCTCTAATAAATCAGCTTAAAGTAGGCTGCACAGAAAGGCAAAATTCTCTTTGCAGAGCAGAAATAACTGTATGCAGGACACAGAAATCTTTGCTTAAAGCACACTGCTAGGGTTTTTTTATTTATTTTTTTTTTTAAACATAAATGCAAGGCAGGATAAAGCACATAGCTAAGCAGAAAAGGACCTCTTGGAGTCAGATATTTGTGAATAAAGTGTCTGCTCCAGAAAGGTAATACAAATGATATACAGGGGCTTTGTAGTCGTTGGCTCTTTAATTGAGCAGACTGATGTGTCGGGAGCATAATGGATCTTGGGAGCAGACTGAGAATGAGGGGCTGTTATTTTGTTTCTCAAAGCCACACATTTGAAGTGCAGGTGAATACAAACCATTTAAGAAATAATTGGTCTGACCCAGCACTGGAGTAGCCATTTTGGCAGCAGTAAAAGAGGTGTTACTCTGGTGACAGAAGACAATGAGACAGAGATATATAACACAGTATTTGCTCAGTCTAAAAAAAGTCATCCTAATGAAAAGGGGAAGGAAAAAAAATACATAAAAGAAGTCCTGTCCTTTTTGGTTTTACTCTTAGAGCCTCTGCAGGTTCTTCTGCTTCATTAGCCAAATTTCAATACCTTTCCATCTTTCCTGATTGTTCTTCAAAAACAACGGTTTCATTTATCATTTCTCTCCCTGCTGGTGAAATCCCTGTCCATGACCCAGGCAACTCAAACCTGGGTCACTGCAGCTTCTCAGTTTCCCTTCTCTTCAAGTCCACATTTAAGAACAGAACTCATTTAATTCCACATTTTGGCTGTTCTGTGACACCCTTTCCTTCAACAAAACTGCCAGTGCTTACGTTTAATACTATAAAACATGAAAAAAATTATATTGTGAGTTTCACGGGGGGGAAAAAGGGAGTTTCTGAGAAGCAGACAGTTGCTGTTGATGCTTTCAGGCTTTGTCAGGCCCAGGTTGATACACCTGGAACCTCAGAGTCACAGATGTTCAGATTCCTGCACAAAGGTTGTTACACCTGGACTTTAATGCTCCATCAAACTCAGTTGGGTGCAAAGTTGGTTTATCTACCCTGCTCGTGGGTTGGGTTTTTTCCTGGATGACATTTAAAACCACATCAGCCTGCAATGTTTGTCTCCTGTACTTCATATATACATATATGGCATTTTCTATGAAGTTCAGTGGCTAAAAGTATTCAGTGTGAGTGGCCAAATTCTTCCCTTCTGCAAGTTCTCACTGAGCAACAGGGTCTTCAGGGTCTTAAATATGTGAGCTTTGGAATGACCTGATAGGGTGTTTTACTTGTTTACCTGCTTTGCTGGCTTACTGAAAGTCAGCTGAGTGACAAGAAAGTGGGGCATGACCTTTGAGAATATGAGAGTGAAACTTTACAGAGTCAGAGCAGATTATTCTGCCACTTGAAAAGCTCCAAGTTCTTAAAGAACCCTCGGGAACAGATATAATTGTTCTTTATGACACACCAGTATGATGTCCAGGCAGGTGGATCCTTGCCCATAACCAAGGAAATTCCCAGGAGAACATCCACTGGTGCCAACACACTTGGGGTCAGACTTTAACCTGGGGTTTCTGCACACGTGTAAATAGATAAAATGGAACATCTGTGACCAGATGACTTGGGTGTGCCACTGCTGCTGGTCATGGGAGAGACAGAAGACTCCCCTTAGATGGTCAACACAATTGTGGTGTGACAAAAGATCTGCTGCTACAAAGTGTGTGTAGAAGGAAACCCTTATTTTTCCTTTTTTTTCCTGAGTTGCTGCACTCGCCACAGGAACATCAGTTAGTCCCATTTACTCTGTTCTTCTTGCTCCTGTGAAAGGGTGCTTTGAATAGCAAGCTGTCATTATTCAGATTCTTCCAGTGTTTTGTATTAATCTAAAAGCAGCACCAAGATGTGGGATTTAAAATCCTTTCACTCACATTTTTAGGATGCTGTAATAAGAGTTGCTTCATAACATTTTCAAGGTCTATTAAATAAATGCACTGAAGAATTCCTGTTCCTTCTGAAATGGGCTTGTCAAGCTAATCTAATTTCAGTGTCTGCACATGGAAGGTATGCTATTTTCTCCTTTCAGTGATTTCAAAAATTAATAATTAAAGTTTCCTATTTTTACTTAATAATCAGTGCAAATTACTGCACTTTTCTTCCTTTGAGCTTTATAATATTATGGTAATTATTGCTATGTGTACCTATGTGCATGACACACTGAAAACATTTTTATCAAATCATTGGAAGAAATTGCTGAGCCAGTACAACTTCAGGTTAGAGAAGTCCATAGGCCCAATTTACTGATAAATCCCTATTGCAAGGATACCAGGCTGTCAGTGGCTTAATCATGGAAAACAGTCCTGATGGCTCTTTATTGTGCTGTGGAAAAGGATTGTTTGTGGCTGCAGGGTGTGTGAGTTTGATGAATTTCCAAAATTTTCTTCCTTCCTGTGCTTTTTAAAAGAAATGGGGCTTTTTTACAGCCTGTTTTTCTAAGGGGCTGAGCTGGGTGTGTGAAGGACTCAGCACCTCTTAGGAAGGCTCAGCAGCATCCAAGGTTGTCCCTCCTGTACAGGTCTGATAGAGCTGAATATTTGTCTGAGGTAGGAAGCTTACACTACATATTTTGATTTTTAACTCCCTTACCTCTGAGGAAGTACAACATCAAAGCTGTTTTTCCCTCCTGTGAGAGGATTCTTATGGATGGATGCTTTACCTTCCTTTTTCTCCAAATTCTGGGGTTTTGATACATGTACCTTTTCAAAACAAATAAATTCTGCCTCTTTAGAAAATATCATGGTTCATTTCCTTAATCCCTGTGGAAGGTAGGACAGTTATATAAGGCAGTTGACTCGAGTTGCTGAGGGTTTTCACTCTTGTTTTCAGTCTGAGAGGAGTGGTCAATAAAAAAGGATTAACCAATAAAGACATTTTCTCCTTCTGTACAAAACCTGGCGCTCACACTTCAGCCTTTTCTTTGGGTTACAGAGCCACCTTTAATGAATTAAAGGCCAGCTTTTATGCATGTGACTGATGCCTAACTCTGAGGATTATTTAAAAATATTGTAACACACCTAATGACAGCCTTTATGTTCACTTTAGATTTTTTTTTCCCCCTAAAAAGCTTGTATAAGTTCAAAAACTTATATTCAGACTAAAATCCTATAGCTGGCTACTGACATTTAACATGGTATGATGTTAAACAGATGTCTTTATACTTCTGATTACATACTGATGTTAAATATTATATGCTCTTTATTTAAAATTGACCTGTGCTGTGGAGAAGCCTCTGCAGGAAAAAAAATGTATCAGCTCAGGTTGGTCAATTTGTGGTTATTGAGTGACTGTGTGTAATCAGTGTTTTATAAACCCTTAAAAAATTCCCCAGGGGAAATAAGTGCAGTGACAGCCCAGGGAGGGAAAGGTGGGAGCAGAACGGGGCTGAACATGCAAACTTTCTCCCATGGTAGGTGACATTTAGCCAAATCAGGACCAGAGATAGAATCAGAACAGTGCAACTGCCCTTTAAAATCACTTCCTATGGAAATCAGGCCTGATTTGAATTGCTGGAGATGAATAGTGAAGACTTAGAGAGGATTTAGCTCATGCTGACTTGGTTTCACAGTTTGAAATTAATTTTTTTGTTTATTTTTGGCCTCCTGATGTCTTGACCGATTGGTACTTTGGTTCAGAGTTTTTTTGGAAGAAAAATTTAATTAGCGGGAGAGATGAGTAGTGGCTGAAACAAATCAGCTTCTGCCAAGATGCTCCAGTTCATTAATGAAAATAGTCATTCTAAACATGTGCATTTACAGTGAATTGCCCTGCAGAGCTGATAAAAATATTTACAGGGTTTGGTGGAGTGAAACTTGGCCTGGATGTTTAGGGGAATTTATTGGAGAAAAGAAAAAATCATGATCAAACTTAGCTAATTCCATAGTGTTTCTGGTGTCTTCTTTCATGGTAGCTGCAAAACAGTAAAAATCTAACAGCAGTAAACTATTTTTCCTATCAAAAAAATCTAGTTTTTGTTTAGATGATGATGCTTTTTTGATAGTTTCTCAGCCTTTATTTTCACTTGGAGTCTGAAGTTAAGGTGCCCAGTGAGTTTTCCTGGGAACAGCGTACTCAGCAGGGACAAAATCTGTTACTGCAGAGCAGATTAAAATACCTTCTAGAAAGGGCAGAAATTACAAAGGTGGTGTTGCACTAAATGTAGAGACAAGAATGTTTTTGCCTCAGTGGCTTGGTCTTTGTTAGGAATCATCTTCAGCACAGCTGCTCCATGAGTACATTTCTTCTAGGAATTCTGAGCACCCTGCTCCCCTCTTCTGATGCTTAGAGGAAAATAGGGGAGGATTGGCTGGTTGGGAGCAGGAGAGGGGATTTTTTTTTTTTCCCTAGAAAGCCCATGTGGTGTCACCTTTTAGCAGTGCTGAGGGGCTGCCCACCAGACCCTCTCCCAGGTTGTGGTGATGGACAGCACGACATCTCCCTTGGTGTGGACGTGCACTCCTGTGCTCGTGCAGCTCATTGAAACTCTGGAGCAGAATTAAGTATTTGCATTGTCACAGTGTCTGGGAGCACAGATGGCCTCGCTGTTAAAGCTCAGACTGAGAGCCAGGTGACCTCAGAGCTGCTTCCAGGCTCTGCCACAACCCTGACTCTGGGCTCTGGGCACATCAGCTGAGGGCTCTGCTCGTGTTCCCCCAGGTCCAGGAGGTGCAGTGATGAACTGCCTCAAAACAGGGTTTGGTGACTTAGTGCCTTATAAAGTACTTGGAGGTCTTTGGCTGCAGAGCTGCTGAGTGTTGTTGATGTAGCATGAAGATTAATGGTAGAAATTTCCTTATCTTTTTCAAATCTGACTCTTCTCTTATATCAGAATCTCCAAAGTAGCAGCTGTCTTGAATTAAAGAGAAAAAAAATAGGTAGGAAAATAATCTATTGGTAAAACTTCCAAGGTAGTCACAGTTTAGCTCTGTTTCCATAAAATCAGGAAGAAACTTCCCTTGAAAATGGCCCCAATGGTGTGAGCTAACCATAAAATATATTCTTAAAAAATAAAATACTGTATGTAGTTTATGGGTTTGATATACCACATAACTTTGGTAAAACTCTATTGATTATTTTTAAAGGAGCAACAGGCTGAGATGCTTTGACAGAGGTGGTACAGTGTTCTGGTGCAAAGCTATTTTCTCTCACACTGATAAATTTAGGAGATCTGTTTTTGAGGTATTTAGGAAGTTCTGAGATTGAAGTTTATACACATGCTTCCATGCCTTTTTTGTGTGTCCAGTTATTGGTTATCTGGCAGTTGTGCAAACTCACATAAAGAGGTGAAGCAAATATTTCACAAAAACCAAATTCATATATGCATGGTCTGTAAAGGAGCTCTCAAAATAGACACAAAAAACATCCCAGTGTCAGACTTCCCCTCTGAAAAATCCAACCTCTAACACAAATATCTGATTTGCAAATCAGATGCAAGATGGGTTCTTATTAACTAGTTAAATATCAAGGTTTGAATTTTCATAAAAGGGCAATTTCAGACCTCATTTGTGTGTGTAATTATTGTGCTTGTGAGAGCAACCCTGGTAAACGTGCACATAAATGTCATGCCAGGTTTCTAATGGGTCATTGTCACGCTCCCTTCCCACCACCGGGTCTGTGGGCTCTGCACAGGCAGAACAGAGGGAATACGTAAAATGGGTGCAAAAAAGCTGGCAGAAAATGTTTTTTCTGATGAAAAGAGCAGCAAAGCTTCGTGTACACATGGGCATGTTCTCAAGACGGAGTTGGGGTCTAAACAAACTGAATCAGTTTTTAAAATAACAGTGCATACTGAACCTTAGAAATTCAAATACATCCTTTTCCAAGGCTAAAGATTTGGCAAATGCACCCTGGTCAGGCTGTTGGCACTTCCACTTTCAAGAAGGTTTAGAGATACTTCTCATTCCTTTTTTTCATGTTGGAATTTTTTTTTCATCATTCAAAAGCTGTGAAATACTTGAAATCTGAGGCTGCTGCTATCAGATAACACACATTAGGACCCTACATTAAAGGATCTCCCACATGCTCGTTCTCAAACTCGAGATGAGCATCACTAAAACAGCCTTTGGTCACCCTGGATGGGGCTGAGCTGAAAATATTTATCCTGTGCTATGAAAAATTAGAGGGAACGCAGCCCAGAATTCACTGGTGGAACACGTTGCCAAAATGCAGCTGAGGTCAGAAGCAGCACGATTCCAACAGGATTTTTGGGAATGTGTGTAAATCATGAATACTGAGGAGTTAATGTAGTTGGTTCTAATGCCCAGAATACGGGAAGGAGGAGGGAGTGAAGTTAATATTGAAGGAAATGTACCTCTGTTAAAATTCAGGGTGACATCTTGTGGGCAGGGAGGCAGAAGTTATCTGTAAGTTTTTGTGATTTTTAACTCTTGGTTGCTGGCAGGGGAGGAATTTGGGACAGTACAGCCTGTGGGTCAGAGGCAGTGCAGTGACTCTCTAATATAAATCTGTGCCTAATCTTAATCTTGCCCGTATTTGAATGACCTCTCTCCAAAGGTGTGGAGGGTTTTGGCAGTTGTGCTTTTGTGGAGAGGGAACAGGTGATGGCAGTGTGGGTGGAGGGACAGCAGGGATCGGGCTCCTGCAAGAGGGAAGGGAAAATACGGGGCTGAACAAAAGTAGCAGCAGAAGGCAGGACACAGAACACGCTGGCAGAGCTCGGGCAAGAGTCAGAACCCAAGGCTGGGCTTGAATAGACTCAGGAGAGGCAGGCAGGAGGCCAGGCAATGACTAAGAATTAGCAGGCCCCATACTGCTCTCCATATTGTTGCCTCCCTCACTGCTCCCCCTCCACCCCCTCGCCTGTATTTTCTTTAACGTACCACTGGTCAAAGCAAATAATGATATTATGTTTGTAAGGAGGGCCCTTGAAAGCCATTCTGAGCCTGGAGTCCAGGAAAGCATAATCTCTGTTTGATTCTTTGTTTAGTGGGGGATTCAAATCCCAACTTAATTTAATCTTTTGATTTATCCTGCAGGTACTGCCTGATTATATTCCGGGCCACCAGTAAGAGAAACACAGGGATTTTCTTCTGTTTATTTATTTATTTTTGGTTTTAGCAGGAGAAGGCTTAGCAAAAGTCATTATGACTATTATCCTCTGTGATGCACCAGGAATAAGTGCATCTCTGAGTGTGTACCCTGTTAATTCATGTTAATAACATCGGGATACATCGATTTTTTTGCTCTGCCCTTCAAGCAGCACAGCAAGAGGGGCAGGATAGGGCTGGAAACTGTGAGCATTCAGGCTGGCACCAGTGCTGCAAAATGGGCAGGATTCCACTTGGAAAGACCAGGATGACCAGGTGGAAGGAGGAGGGTGACACAGCCCAGAGCCTTGGAGCAGGTCCTTCACAGGCTCCTGTGACATCATGGACAAAACTACTTAAAGTTAGATTTCTGAGGCTTTTTTCGTGCATTTAAGATTACTCTAAGTGTCATTAAAAGGCAAAACACCCTTCAAAATGTACATGGCTGGAAAGGCAAAATAAACAAATGTGCTGTGATTTCCCCCTTCCCTGGAACAGTTGGGCACCTCAAATGCAATCACATATTGGAATGGATGGAGTTCACTCCCATACCTTTAACAGGCAGCCAGTTTCTCTATCCTGATGTTCCTGCAGGATGATTCCACTAAAATCAGACTCTAATCAGACACCAGTTGTTGTTGCTGTAATAACAATAACTGTTATATGTGTTGTCCTGCCTTTCTGTTCCACAGCTCCTGGTTTCCATGTGCACGTTCTCATTTGCCTCATGTTTCCCTATCCGGACCTTTAAAATATTAAACACTTCCATTTAGTTTTTCCTTTTGCTTTCCCAAACAAGATACAGTTCATTCATATCCTTACCAAAAAAAAAAAAAGTCTCTAAAATTAAATTTTTAAAAATCATATTAAATCTTTAATATTCTCCTGTGGGTGATAATATAGCCAAGCAGACAAGGACAGCATGCAAATCTAGTGGCATGCCTGACAAACATAATGCATTTATATTAAATCTATTGTACAGTAGGAACTTGAAGACTGCAGTGATCAGAGGAAACCATGCAATTGGATTAATAGATAATTTAGGCTGTAATCCAACAAAGCAGTTAAGCATATGCTTAATTTTAAGTGTGCTCAGTATTACTTGATGTTAGTTGAGGCAAAACAGGCTTTAAACTAGTCACATGCCTAAATGTGTTTTGCTGGCTGAGTCAATGGTCTGAACAAATAAGGTTTTGCAGCTGAAAATACATGAAGGAGCAAAGAGTGTCCATTTTTTCCTGTAATCCTTAAAACACTCCAGCTCGACTTTCAAAGCCAGAATGTTTTTATTGGGGGCTAAAAAACCAGTGCTGGCCAACTGCAGAGGTAAACAGCTTCCAAATTATCTATTTTACCTGCATTCCTGGTTAAAGTGAGTTCCAAATAATTAGATAACCCTGTAAAACCTCTGACTGGTGCTGCTAATTCCACACGAAGATTTTTCTCATGCAATACCTAATAAATGGAGTTATCTTTTTAACAAAGGCTTTAAGGGGATTAATATGCTGTACAGAAGATGCACTCTTAAGACTTTGTGCTCCAGATCTGAGCTAGATATAAAAGAAGGAAGCAAACTGAACTTCCTGAGTGACCTTAGATCGTCACCCAGACTTCTCCCCACCAGCTCTCCCAGTTAACTTGCTCCTGACGCTTCACAGTATTTGTGGCCTTAATTGAGGGACATAACCAAACAAATTTATCACCACAGCCCATAAACCCGACAGAATTCATATGGTAGCATTCTTCATTCTCTCCAATTTGTTTCCCTGAAATCCCTGCAGCAATTTATTTGCTGAATACGCGAGTTTTCCTCCTTATGAAAATTACAAATTGTTGTCAAGGTTAACGAGTTAATATTCTCATTCAATATTTATTTTATATGGGGGAAGGGGGGAAGGAAGAAGAGCGACTGTTCTTAGACTTCCTTCCACGGCAAAGTCTGGTTTCTTAATCAATATGACAAGGACACTGTCCTTTGGATAATACCCTGAATCATCGGGACTAAAAAATGAGCTTTATTAATCAACAGTCCCTGATTAATTATTATAAAGTGATGCTCATACATTTCTGTACATTTTAATAATTCCTGCAGAAGGCTAACAATGTCCCCAGTGATTTGAAGGCTTTGGGGTTTGAATTTTTCTAAGCAATGTCACAATAAATAGTCCAAGGGTACTACTGCTCTCTCACTAATCCAGTCTGTTTCAATCCAGCAAATGAGTAAAACCTTCTTTTTCCTATTTCCCATCTATAATTTATCATTTGCATACAAAGTAAGAAGCAGGAATCGGCAGTCTCATCAGTTTTCAAAATATCAGGGGACAGCCTGGGTGATTTATAGCAGGGCTGCATTATCTAGATCATATAACCAGAATATTTCTGTAAAAACAGACCCGGGTAATCTCTTGATAAGAGTCAGTCTGGCAGACAAATGTGATGAAGGTCATGGCTCTGGAGAACTTGGGGGAGACCTGAATAGCCATTAGGCTTTTCTTTGCAGAGAAATATCCCATCCTAAACCACTTAATGAGCAGCATCTTCAATAGCAGTTCCTGGTGCTGAAGGTACCTCTGTTTAAGGCTCTCTTGGCCATCAAAGAGTTTAGTCTGTGTGTTTGCTACCACTGAGATGAAAAATATGCCACCTGTTTCTTCTGTTTTCAATGCACTTTTGAAGCCACAACCTTGCTGAAAGGAACAGATGCATTCTCTTAAGAAATGATCCAGCCCCAAAAAGTGTTTAACAAGGTGACCACAGCTGGGGAGTGTTTGTGTTTTAGTTCTAAAGGGTAACTGGTTTCTGAACCACAGGGCAAGTGCTCAGATGGGAGTGTGGCAGACTTGAAAACAGGTTTGTGTTAATTTATTAAGAAAACATGAGTATTAGAAAGGCCAGACACTGGTTCTGGCCCATTCATTGTTTTACCAGGCATCTTACAGCCTGGCTTCCTCTTCTTGCAAAGTGTTTGCCCAGCTCTCAGCTCCCAAGGATGCTCTGAAAGTGTCTGTGATAAATGACATCAGACTTCCAAAGGCACCAGCCTCCTGTGTTTGTGTTTTAAAATATCGTGTTTGCATTGTAAAAAAACTCAGTGGCCTTTTCACAACCTTCCTGCAATGAATGTTTTAATTACTCATCTCTCCCAAGTCAGGTCCCAGGAATTTTTCACAGTGAGATGTTACAATCTGTGCGCCAGTAACCCACGGGTTATTTGGGTTTAGCCTCTCGATTTCTGTTTTAATTCCAGGATGTCAATAATGAGTTCTCTCTACATTTTATTAATGTGAACCACTGGACAAAATGTCACTGCTGTAGGATGCTCTGTGACGAGCAGTGCTCCTGCATTTTGCCCTCTAGAAATGCGGGTTCTGATCACAGATAAGGCAAATGAGATTAGGATGTTAGCTTTCTCAAGAGATAACAGCAGTCTAGGTCATAAAACTACCATATGGCAGATTTGGCAGTCTTTACAGAGGTCCATGGTTTAATTATCACAAAGACAGATTCAGTTCCCCACTTGCAAATCCTGGGTCCTCCTGTGGCAAGGACTGGCAATGCAATTAAGGGGGAGAGCGGGATTGTGCTTGGCTGGAAGGAGAAACGACCTTACTGTGGCCAGCACTGTCACTTCCTAACATTTCACTCATGATTAAGTTTATCATTTCAAACAAACAACATCAAATGTCAGGTCTCTGGTCTGTTTAACATGCGGGAGGAGGGGTAGGGAGAGTAGGGAAGCACAAAGCATGACTCTGTCTGTGCTGAGCCAAACTGGAGAGCTTTTCCTCTGAAAAGAAATTCAGGCAAAATTGACAACTGCATCAAAGAGAGTATTTCTGCAAGCAGAGTTTGCCCTTCTGGTTAAGTCTTTCAGTTGCTTGTATCAAATGGTTTGGTGTTCCCAGTGTTTCCAGCCCTTTGACCTGTCCTCATTCCCAGAGTGCTGTTCTTACACCCCTAATTTCATATAAATCCCCTCTTGTGTTCTATTTTTCTGTTGGAGTAACCACATTGTCACTTGTGCTGCCCTGTGGGCACTATGGTACAGTCACAGTGCAGAGGAACACCTGACTGTAAGAAAACCAACATTTCATCTCATTTAGATGGGTTGTGTTGGTTTGCTTTGAGTCTGTTTGCTCCACACAATGTTCTGGTCAGCACAGACAAGCAGCACAAGGTTGATCAGATGATGTCCATCAAACTGCAGTTGAACTGGTGCTTTAAATTCTATTTCCCAGAGAAGTCCCTCACTTTGCTGAGGGTGTGCAGTGGGGTAGTAGTGAGATGACAATTGTCTTCATCAAACAGAGAACCAATTTTTTAAAAGTGTGTCCTCATATGTACACACACTTGACTAAAAGCAAATTCCTTGGTGTTCCTTGTGTCAAGGGAACCACACTGGCCAGTATTGCAAAACTGAGGTCATGAGTTAATTTTACTCACACTGACAGCTAAGAAAATACTTGCTGTAGTCCTTTTGTGTGAAGTTTTATGTGAGAATGCCTTCTTGGGACATAATCATGTTGTAGGTTGATCTCTAAGGGTTTTTAAAGGCTGCCATCACTGAGTGGCTGATGCACACTTAGCAAAATGATATGTTTGCTTCTAGTCTGTAGGATAAAAGTATTTCTGAATCCAAGCAATATTTTATAAGGTAGGAAAATACCAAAATGTTTAAAGTGGTAACTGTTAAATAGTTAACTTGTAGGTGTAGGGAAAGAATCTCTGAAAATTGAATTAAAATATCACTCCACCAAACCTGCAGCTTGTTGTGTTTAGTTATGTGTTGTTGGATGAGCATCTCTGTGGTTATTGTTGTTTTTAACTCCTATAATGTCCAAGAGCTTGGAGTTCCAGCAACAACTCCACTTTCCCCATGTCTTGGCTAATTTTATGCAAACCCTTGGAGACTAAGTTCAGTTCATAGGCATGTTCATGTCCAATTAAAAAGTAATAGATCTGAAGCACATATAACAAATCAAAAGAATGGAATACTGTCAAAGCCAGGAATTAACAACCCAGCCACACAGGCCACCAGGCTTCAGGAGACTGTAGAAAATAATTCTTAATATATATATTTAATTTCTAATCTTTACAACAAACTCAAATCATACTCAAATCCACCCTCGCTCTAGCTGAGGCTGTATAAAAATATCAGTTTATGTTATAAGATTTTCAAATATTCAGTAGCTTCTTAAAGCTGGGATTTTAACAAACACAACAAATTGTATGAGACACATGATTAGATTGAGAGCAAGCACTGAACAATATGATATGTCAGCAAATTGGTTCTCAACCTGTTCTCTCAATTGGTACCGAGGAGAGAGAGTTTCAGGGGCTGGAGGAGGGAGCTCCTGATTGTTCTTGGCTGCTCATTTTCAGGGGATAAAATATGTAACATCAGATGGCCAGAAACTCTGTGGAATTTTAATTGCAAACTCTGCTCTTGGTTATTTGTATTTTTAATGTACTGAGTTTTAAGAGATTTGTTGAGGCCAAGATGTATTAGGTGGGACACGAGGATAAAATAGAAAGATGGTTGCTATCAAAACTAAGTGTCTTTTAATTCTCATTTTCTTGCTTGTTTTTTTCTTTCACCAAAACACCTGTATGACCAAAGTAACAGTGCAGATGCAGCTTCTGCAGCTGGAAAGACTCTCTTACCTGTGTTTCTAATGTCCCCAATTCTCTATTTACCTATGAAGTCAGCAAAGGCCAAAAAATTCATGAAAAATTTAGTGCCCAGAGAGATGGCATTACTGCTTTTAAGTGAAACCTATGAAAGTGAGCATGATATCAGCATAAAAATAGATCAAGCTAAATGTAAATCTGTGGATACTAGAAACTGAAACTATTGGAAAGTAGAAGATTTATTATACACATGATGAGGAGAACTGCAGGGAGAGACCCACCAGCATCATGGGCCCAGCTTTCAAGTGGGAGAAGCATTAATGTAGGAGGGAAAAAAATGTTCTGTGTCAGGGGTGGGACAGATATCCCAGAGTTCTTCAGTGGGCAATCCATGATTTTCTGGTAAATGCAAGGATGTCCTTATTTTTGTCTTGGAATTAGTGAGTTGAGTGTGGCACGATAGTGCCTTAGTGCATAGATAAGATCGAGGAAATGATGGAAACTGTTCCTCCTGTGTAACAGTTGTGTGAGACTTGCCAGGAATGGTCACTGTCAAGTTCTTATTTCTTAAATTTACAGATTTCCACTGAATGTCATCTTTTATTACTTGCCTGTTGAACCACATGTTAAATAAACCCCAGCCCGAGTCCCAGTGACTCGGTCCGAATCTGGAAGCCTGGAAAGTTCCCATTTTAGTTGTGCTGCCCTCTGTGTGCTCTTGATGGGACACTTTTCCCCCTCATTAGAGTTGCTAATTGGCCACAGCCTCTGTCTCTCACCTCTTAACAAGCCAGTTGTTGCAGATGTTGGTGGCCGTGGTGCTGCACCAGGAGCAGATTGGCCAAAGAAAGGCAGCCTATTAATTGGGGTAGAAGGGAGGGGGTGGGAAAGAATCACACTTAGCTTGGCAAGGTTTTCAATTCTTATGTGTCAGAATATCCTAATTCAAATCCAAATGGGAATCCACCATTCTGGGGGATTCACACAGCTCCAGGTAAACAACTAATGAGCAGCCTGCCAGCTTCATTTTTATCAAGAGCCCTCAGAGATTCAACTGTGCCATTTCATAAAATATGCAGATGATAGTGGAGGGAGAATAGCAAAGGCTTTGAAAATGATTCACACAACCTAAAAATGATGTTGAAAAGGGAGGAATTAAATATTCACAAAGTGTGAGAAATTAAGGCATATTAACTGTTAGAATGTGGAAATGAAGTGACTAACATGCATAGAGCTGATGAGAACTAGATGATTACAGATCTGTCAAAAGTTTCTAATTCTGACACAGTGTGATGTCGAGGTGCTAGTTGGCTGGTAAGGGCAAAAAATTAGGTATGGGACAAGTAATGCAAACCTGCCAGATCAGAGTCAAAGGCGGTGAGACATCGCCGTGATTAACATGAGGCTCAGTCCTGTATCAAGGGTGAACTTTAAGCTTGCAAAATGAATACTAATTATGGTTACAAACAGAACACAAGGGGCTCAATTCATCAGCTCTAGAAGGGATGGTGTAATGAGGTAGTTGAGGGAAAGAAGTCACCTAGGGCCAAATTTGTCTCACTACTGATTTCTGGCTTACACCAGGGATAGATTTGACCCTTGGGATCTGAGAGCTGGAAGTTTCACTCTTCTGTAATTAATCAGGGGTGTAACGTGTTGCAGTTTTGATAGAGTAGAGGGAAGGTTGCTGGTAGGTGGATTCATGTGGAGCCAGTGCAAAAAAATAAAGAATAATAATTTAAAAAAAAAAGATTATACACAGTGTCCAAAGTGGGTGAAGTTATTCATGCTGTTCTAGCATGGCAGAGACACAGTTCAGCCTTCCTCAAGGGCAAAGCCCAGTGCCACACCTGAGAGCAGCACTGGAGCACTGGGTTCCCAGGGAGTGCACAGAAGGGGGTGTTTCTCCTTCAAATCCCTCCCTGGAAGCACTGTTTGTGTCCCAAGGTGCAGAGCTCTGACTCTGGAGGCTGGAATCTCAACCATCTCGTGGTGCCAGCTCCACTATCTCGCAGTAACTGTGCTGGGAGTGTGTTTGAACCCATTTTCAGCTCAATGAGAAAAGCTGGATTGTCACGTCCATGTGGAAATGAGTTGGCTCCCAGTGAGGAATTGCATGGGATGGCCTTTTTCTTGGGGTGCCCAACAGAGAAGCAATTTGGTGGCTTGTTCATCCATTGCTGGGGAGTTTTTGTGCTCTCCCTGGGTCTGGCAGGTCCTCTCTGGGTCCTAAGCTCAGGTCTGTGCAGGAATCTCTTAATGGAAAATTAATATTTTCCCCTTTTTCATTGGAAAATTGTGAATTCTGTCAGTCTGAGCTGTAGACAACCATGTACAGACAGGTCAGACGTGTGTAGTTGTCTCTGCTTGAACAGGCAGTGTTTAAACAGCCCTTTCAGAGCAAGGGATTTGGAAATTCAGTGTAAGTTCCATCCTGTAGTCTCCTGGGAATAACTCCCTCTTACACTGGGAGCTCAGCTTGCTGCAGAGTGTAGTGTCATGTACAGCACTGAATATACTGAGAACACTTAACAAATAAATATTATTTTGATTACAGCAGTATCAATAGCGTGCTCGATATCTCCCAGAGACAAAAAGAACTTGAGATATTAAAAAAATGAAGTGGTAGCTGTGCATGCCAAATAGCTGTGGCACCATGTGTGTGTTTTGCATCTCTAATTTCTTAAGAGAGCCTGTCCTATGTTCATAATCAAGAGACAAGCATAAACTCAAAGGTCACAAAAAGACTGAGCTTGGGAAGGTAGATGTTCTGAATATATTAGGTATGTAAAGCAATATTGTGGCCCATCCAAACTAGAATTAGTGGTAATTATTATATAATATGTAATGATGGGATTTAAATGGCTAACACATTTTCTCTGCTGAGATCATTTAGACATGATTCATATAAATGATTAAATTAATAGATCTTCCTCTTTTAAGACTGCTAGGCAGCTTAAACTAAATTTCTCAACAGAGACTGATCCCAGTGAAATAATATTAATAGAAAATGGAAGAAGAATTTCTGAGAAGTGGGTAAATACATGATGGAGTTTGAGGAAATTTCTGTAGACATCTTTGCTGACCAAAATACTTCACAGATTTAAATATTCTCTAGAAATAACCCATCAAGGACTTTGGAAGGTGAAAGAACAACAAACTTAACTTTCAGGGAAAGAATAGAATGGTGAAATATTCTGGAAGACAGGGACTTAAAGGATCACTGTCTACTTAGTTTAGGCTTAAACATTAGGCTTTTCATAACACTAAATGGTTTTACAAAACCTAATATGAATAGAAATGTTTTTCTTGTTCCTTTTTTGAATCAAATTTCAATAAGAGAACTCCCCTCACCCCCCACACATGTTCAGCAGAATCCTCTGCAGTGTTGTAAAGTCACACACAGGAGCACCGTGCTAATTAGTGAGAACAAGGACAGGAAAATGACTATGGATGGGATTTTTGAAAAAGCCTGGGGGAGTTGGTTGCCCAAAACCAAGTGAATTCAGTGGGGGAGTTAAGCCTTCAAATCCGGGAGACATCTGAAAATTTTAGCTTGAAAGCACAAGTGAAAGCACCCAATGTGGATGGAGCTCTGAGGAACCTGGTCTAGGGGAAGATGTCCCTAGAGTGGAATGAGGTGGGCTTTGAGGTCCCTCCCAGCCCAAACCATTCTGTGATTCTATGAAAGCCACTTCCATGGGGTTGTGAGGAGTTTTGCCACCACCTTGGTGTCTCTTCCCCCCCTTCCAGCTTGGACCTCACTCACAGTGCTCTGCTTCGTGTTGGGAGGTAGAGCCTTTGCTTTCCAGGATTTTTATGGGGTTTTGGATGTTGGTATCACCAGAGGTCCTGATAGAGAGGGGATACACAGGAAGGAGAAATTCCTGGAGGTTTACTCCAGGATAGGTTTACTTGCTGTGTAGTGTGTCAACACCAAAAACTAAGTGTGGTGAGGATCAGCTGTGGCCACCAGATCACTCTCCTGAAGGTAGTTGTCCCACCCAGCACACACAGGAGGAGGAGGGTGAGAGGAGATCTCCCAGTTCCAGAGTCAGCCCCAGGCATCCTCTGCATCTGCTTCCTCTGTTAGTCCCAGCTAATAATGAGGGACAGAGCTGTGGCTGTTTGCTGTGTATCAACCACCCTGCTGGGAAAGGCCTGTCAGCTTTTAGCTCTCTTTCTGCTCAGATTGAGGAACCAATGGGCCTGCAGTGCCTTGGAGTACTACAAGGAAGGGATCGTATTTGTTTTAGCTGCAGGTTCACATCAGTGGCATCACACTGTAAAAAATTTCATAAAGCATATTCTGTCTTTGGTTTTGGTTTTTTTTGGTTTTTTTGGTGGGTTTTTTTTTTATTGCTTGTAAGAAGCATACGGTAATTTGGATGGTTCTGTCCCAGGGGGATACCCGAGTGCTGTACACCAAGTGGTCTTTCTATTTTTATTGTTAAATTCATGTTCATTTCTTATCCTAAATATTCCCTTTTTCTGCTTAGAAGGTTAAAAATACCTGGAGCTGCAAGTCTGGCCTATTTACTACAGAATTCATGAGTCATGCACTACACTGAAGTCTTGAAATATCACAGAGGTATTATTCACAGAGAGCTCAGCAAAAGAGTGGTAAAATCTGCCCTTCAAGACTTCAGATTCAAAAGCCAAATGTTTTGGGAGAACTGGTCATCCAGGTCTCCTTCAGAAATAAATGCATGAGGAAATAAATGCATAAGGGGAAAAAAATGCACAAGGAAATTGCCATAAGCCCCTGATTAGTAAATCAACCTTTATCTTGCTCACAGTTGGAGAGGGAGCCCTTCTGAAGGAAATGGGAAGAGAATGTTGTTACCATCAGAGTCCAGCACGAGTTCCAATCTCGGTGCAACATTTACGCAAATTGATTGTTTCTCCAGATCCCAAATGTCTTTTGTTGCTTTTCCCCAGCCTTGGGTGACATAAAGTACTGATGTAATGCCTCAAATATCCTGAGTGCTTCTGGTCTCTCCGATGGAATCTCAGTGAGGAAGGCAGAGATGGGAAATGCAGACTTTGACTGTTGGTGGTTCAGCCCCTGAATCTGCTCTGGAATGTGATCAGATGCAGGAGGAACAGGAATTCTCTGTACACTGGACTCTCAGCTGAGGGTTTGCAGATGAATCAATTGAGATTCTCTGTGTCCTGTAGCTGAGACTCTGTGTGATGGATTAAGCTCTGTTTCATATGGTATTATCCTTTATTTATCTCTGCAGTAACACAGCCTGTCGAGAGTTCCTGAAAAGCGTTGGTTGTCATTGCACATCACTAAAAAACAGGGCATGGAGAAACTTTGTGGAGTATTTTAACTGAGACTCAAATAGTCCAGAAATACTCCAATGTAGTCTGTGGAAATCAATAAACAAGTCCTAACTCCTGAAAGAGGGTAATTCAGCAACTCCTATAAACACCAGACATGTGGATACTCTGAGATTTAACCACTCTGTTGGTTATGACCCTGTGTTTCAGGAGACTTTCCAGCCTTTTCCCCTGTTTGGTCATCTCCTGATGTTTTTGCTAAGGGAGAAAATACCTGCTTTTGGGGAGATAAAAATCAGATTTCTTCTAATAGCTAAACCCTGGGTATAGCTAGTTGAGCTCCCTAAAAAATAATTCTTTGGGCATGTGATAAAATGTGAGTTTTTCTGGAGGGAAAAAACTTTTCAATATAACTTTTTCACAATATTACCTGGATAAAAAGTATTTCTCCTTTTTTTTTTTTTTTTTAATGTACCAACTTTGGCATTACATGCAGCTCTTTTTACTTATACTTAGTTTAGGATTCAAAAGTTCTACAGATGGGATGCTTGCCCTTCTCTACGTAAAAGGGGTAGCTCTCAGTTTTGTAGAGGATTTTTGGCAGCTCTTTGTTAAATGACCTGGAATTCACAGTTCCTGGTGGATGGGAGGCACAGCAGACAGAGTAAGCAAACTGGTTTCTCTTCTGGGTTTTACCACCTCCTTGTTGACCTGGGGTGATTCACAGAAGTTCCCTGTGCCCTTTTATCCTCAGCTGTAAAATGAGGATATTGGCATTTACATTTCTTTATAAAGTGCTTTTAGGTCTATGGATGAAAAGTGCTAAGTAAACCAAAACTCTCAATTAAATTAATTGGAGAGAAGGAGCTGGGTCAGTGTTACAACAGGGTTCATTTATACACCTCTTAACTTCTTTTGTCTCATGTCTCAAACCCTATTTATAGTTGGAATTGCTACTCTATCCTTTCATTTTAAAAATCTCTCTGGGATGGATCTTATCCTGCTTCCTATACACACACAGGAGTTGGACTGAGGGCACCCAGTCCCAAGTGTTCTTGGTACAAAGGTCTCATGGAAGTATAAAAAAAAATTTAAAATATTTAAAAATCCATGGAAATACCTCTGGCATTGTAGCAGAATGAAATTAAGAAATTATGAAGTTCATGTATAGATAAGTGAATGTTTAAGCTCTATTGGTGGAGAAGGAAATAGTGAATGTTGCTCTCTTAGTGATCTTACAAGGTCATAATTAGATTGGTGATGCAAATCCACCTCCTACCTCAGTTCACAGGATCACTGAGTTTGGAAAAGCCCTCCCAGATCACTGAGTCCAAGCTGTGCCCACCCCCCACCTTGTCACCAGCCCAGAGCACTGAGTGCCACATCCAGTCCTTCCTTGGACACCTCCAGGGATGGGCACTCCAAACCTCCCTGGGCAGCCCCTTCCAACCCTTTCAGTGAAAAAATTCTTCTTCAACTGCAGAAAGAACTGTTTCATCTGCAAAAAAAAAAAGTCCATATTTTAAGCTTGTCCCTGGTCCATATGGTTCCTCTTGCAATTGTTGACTGAAGGCCACCATTTGTGTGTCTGTTCCTGCAGGGAAACAGGGATTGAAAAAACCCTGTGATTTTCATCTTGTCACTGGTTATTTTAATCACCTGAAGGTTGTTCTGTTCTTCTAGGAGACTTCTTTTTTTTTTTTTCTTCCAATGAATGTCTCACTACATAATAGTAAGAAAACAGATTATGCAGAGAAGCTGGTTTTGTTTTGAAAATTTTGGGAACAGATGCAATCCGGGAGCTGTGATCCCTGCACAGCTCAGAGATCAGAAGTAATAAGAGGCCTCTGAATTATCTCTCTTCTGTTCACAAAGCTTGAACTTAATCTGCCAGGCTGCCTATAGCTGGAACTGTGGAGAATAAAATACCAAATATCAGCTCTGTGTGCAAAGGGGAGTTGGCACTTGGAGAACAAGGAAAATAGGGCAGGTACCCTTCAACCAGAGTTGAGTAGGTGCTCTTCAAAGTGTCTCAACACAGTGAAATTTAGGCTATATATTTAAATAAAATAAATATATACTTTTTTAAAGTATTTATATTTAAATATTTAGCCTGAACAGAAATATTTAGGCTACAAATTTAGGCTATAAAAAGGCCTTTGCTATTTGTTTAGTAGATCTCCTTGTCATTTACAATTTTCTATGTGGATGGGATAAGTGTGCACCTATCTTAGATGTTTGGCATTTTCGTTAAGAAATGCCCAAATGCAGGGTAATACCCTGAAAAAGATGATCAGTGGATTGACTATTTTTCACTGCTTTGAATATTCCAGAATTTTTAAGACAAACAAGGAACAGCCTGAAATATCACTGTTCTGTTTGGGTGTAAGTTTTGATTGATAGAAAGTAATTAACGTTCACACAATTTGAAATAATGTGTTTATATATAACATCAGGTGCTTTAGCAACACTGACTTCCAGCTGTGCTGGCAGGGGTGGGAGTGGGATGTCAGACAAACAGGGATCAAATATTGGGGCATGAGCATGAAGAGTGTGTCAAAGACTATAGACAGTGAGAAAACAGTCTTTGTCCTTCTAAAAACAGTTATACTTGGAGGAAGAAAAAGTAATTGCAGAAAAAAGGAAGGTTTAATTAATTGAAAACTGACCTTTCACACTTAAAAGCGGTTTTGTGGTTTCCTCTAAATGTCCTCTGTTGTCCATCTGCTTTACAAGTGGGTCAGCTGGACAATGGGAAGGCTAAATTAGGGAAGGCTGTCCCAAGAGGAGGCTCTTTTAGGTTAATAAGCTAAGATGGACCAGTAAAAAAAAGAAAATAATGTGGAAAATTAACAATCTGAGAGAAAAATGAGTATGAAACTCTTCTGTTACAGTACTGTATTTATAACTCCCTCACCTGGATTCTGAGTTACAGTGGAAGTCACTGCCAGCATAAATCTGGTGTAATTCCTGTCACTACACAGGAGCCAGTCTGAGTTCAGGCTCAGGGAAGCTGCTTTTTGTATGGGGTCAGAATTCCAGGGTAGTGGGGATACCTCCAGAAGGGCCCTCAGAAGGTTGTTCTCCAGGTGACAATCCTGTTCTAAAGGTGAAATAAGCTGAATAAAAACCCAAACAATTCAGCACCTGCCCAGTTTTGCACCATTCAACCTGTGCCAGGGCTCACCACCCTCACAGGGAAGAATTTATTTCTAATATCTAATCCAAACCTACTCTCTGTCAGTGTGAAGTCATTGCCCCTTCTCTTGTCACTCCAGACCCTTGTAAACAGAGTCTCACCTTTCTTGTGGGCTCCCTTCAGGTAGCAAGGAAGGAAAAACCCCATCATACAGGTAGAGCATCCTCTACAGATACAGCTCTAAAGCCAGAAATAAGATATACTGGCAGAGGATAAGGCAGTGCCCACTGTTGTGGATCCTTCCCTGGTTTATGTATAAATTTATGCCTTTTATTTGGTGGTGATGATTCATGTTGATGATGTTTGACTCTTGTTTAAGTAGAGGCTTCTCAGCTCTGAGCTTGTACTTTCAGTATGTCAGGTCAGAAACTTCCTCCTCTCTTTTGCTGTATGTCTTGCTCTGGAACTGTTGATTCTGCCATCAATGAACACTTATTATATCCATCTTAACTGGCAGACATAATCCAGCTCAAATAAAAACTTAAAACGTTTAATTTTGTCTAGAAGAATTCTCATGTTGTTCTGTCAGTGGAACATATGCCGGGATTGTCTTTAAAAAGAACCACGCTGCTCTGAAAAACACATACCAGAAATTTCTTTAAAATTGAGCTGTTACAAGGATTTCTGCTTGCAAAATAGAATATTAATTACCTCTCAACTCTCAGAAGGGGGTGTAAATCTTTTAGATACACCCTATATAGAAATTCCTGTACCTTCTAATGCCCTCAGTAGGATTCTCACAGAGATTCCAGCACTGGCAGGAGAATGGCTTTGCCTCTCAGGTCAGAGCTGAGCTTTACCTGGGTGTCAGAGACCTGTCTTATGTTCCCTGGAGCAGATGCAACAATTCTAACCCAAAATATTAGTAATGCTGTAGTAACTGGTAATGCAGAAGTATTTTGTGGTTGATAGAAGCTTTGGGGATGGCAGTGAGTGAAGGGATGGGAGACGTGGGGGCTGAGCAGGGAATGTTCCTCACCAGAGTTAGACTCCTAAGGGCCTTCAACCTATTTAAAAAGGATCATCATTCATCAGCACCATCATCATTATCTGCTGGATCAGGAGGAGGGAGGGGAGGGATAATCAGCAAGAGATGATCAGCGTCTTATCACCGTGCTCCTTCATTTTGGTGCTTAAACTGCAGGATTCTTTCTGGGGAGATAATTCATATTTTATCATTAAAACTGCTGATCATAACCTCGTTAATATATGGATATTGCTAACACACACAAAAAAGCTAACATGATAAAATGGAACGCTGCTATTAAATTACTTCAACTAGTTTACCTCACCTCAACATCCCTCCCCTCCTCTGCCATCACAGGCACTGCTTGTACATGGCACACAAAATCTATAAACTCTTTCCAGGAATACAAAAGCATTCTCTATGATGTTGATAAGAAACAGGACAGTCAGTCTCCCCTGACATATTTGTTCTTTAAAAACAAATCAATGGTGCAGGGATTTGGCACCTGAATGCAGAACAACGGCTTGATGAGGCAAAGATTGTCTTCATTAAGGACATTAATATTCATAGAGAGTAGAAAATCTGACACAAGAGAGGACTCACTAACCTTTTCTCATATTAGATTTTTACTTCTTAACACAATTACAGTCCGGCAATGACTTAATTAATGCTGCTTTTTGTCAGACTGCTTTAAAGAGCTGTCAATTTGGTCCTGCAGAGGCTGTCAGTGAAAGAGAAAGACAGTCATCCAGGCTAAAAAGACACAGGAAGAAATTCAAACACTTAATAACATTCAAAGTGCTATGCAAAGTCACATATCAACCTGTATTAAGGAGAGGTTTTGTCTTTCCTCTCTTCGTACTTATGTTAATATTTTCCAGGTAAAATTTGGGCTGCTGCCACCTCTAATTCTGAAATACACGGTAAAAATTGAAGGAGGGGTCATCAAATCCAGTGTATTTTAGCTTCAGAATATTTGGGGTATCTCAAAACCTCTATGGAGAACACAGGGACTGAGAGCCACTCCAGGAATCCTTAAGTTCCTGCCAACAAAGGTTGGTCTCTAGTGCATAAAGGCTTCCAGGGTTCCATCTCCTATTTTTGCTTTAACCACCAGAAGCCAGGAAAGTATTCTAAAGCCCCCATGGAAATCACCCTGTGAGGTTGGAGGACTCTGAAAGACTCTAGTAGGTTTTTAAGGCTGTGAATTGGTTCAAGCCACTTTCACAGCTCTGATGAGCTCACTTGGTTACTGGGGCCCAGCAGGTGGGTGGTAACCCCTTAAGTTTTGGTATCTCACCTCCTTTAGGTGAGATAGAATAACAGAGAATATTTAGCCTTGTTCTATAGAGCTGCCATAGGAAAATATTTAATGTTTTTTAGACCTATGTCAAACATTGACATGTGGTGCTGGAACGTGAGCTTTGCTTAGGTTTTAATTCTTTATTAATCTAATAAATCTATTTTTATTAAAATACTACTTTTTTTAAAGTTAAATTAAAAGAAAAAGTGTTTTTAAAAATCTACTTAGATTAGAAAAAGCTCATGTCTGCTTTTGGCAACTGTGGAGAATCACAGAATATCTCAGGTTGGAAGGGCCCATAAGGATCATTGAGTCCAACTCCCTGCTCCTCACCTAAAACTAAACCATATGACTAAGAGTGTCATCCACAATTTGCTTATATTGCACACCTGGGTTGCATTTATGATGCCAAAATAGTATGTAAAATTAAGCTTTACATCATGTGTGCCATTTAATTTTGTGGAGTTTATTGGCTCCTTTGAGTTTATTTTAGTAAGTGGTTTAAGTGCAGAGTGTAAACAGAGTAAGTATGTTATTTATGCAAGAACAAACAATCAAAAAAAGAGGCAAAGTACACAACATGTCTTTTGTTCTTGAAGAATAATTATATAGAAATAAAATTATAACAAACACCTGATTTAATCATCTCAGTTTGTTCCATGTCAGAAGTACTGAGGACCACAGGAGGGATGGATCAAAAGGAAATGCAGGAAGTTTGGATGGTTTTTATGTTGAATTTCAAATGCAGGATGCTGCTTTCCATGGTGGGTGATACTTTTTAAAATGTCCTGGATGAGCTCTCTGACCCTCCTTAGTGATGGCCATGTTCTCTCTACTGTTTCTAGCCAAGTAAATTGCTGCTAAAACTTTTGTTGCTTATTGTCTTATTTAAAAGGCATCTACTGTTCTTGATACACATTGGAAATTGCATTATAATTTGAGTGGAAACTAAAATATCTGTCTAAACTAATGCTGTGTTTGTAAGGGACTGGTTGGGTTATGGGCCTTGTGCAGGATTTGCCATGCCCTGGATCCCTAAAAACACAGTTGATGATTCCCTCAAGTTAGCAGGAGCCACTGGCACTCAAACAGAAGCACAGTTATGAAACTTCTTTAAAAATGTTGCTTTTTAATTTTCATTTCATTTGTGCAAAACTTTTCTGGTTAGTTGAGCTCATCGTTTAGTAGCAATGTGGGAAGGGAGAGGCAGCTTTTGCCAAGGCATAAATATGATTCAACTTTTAAACTATTTACCTTATAAGCTGCTTACAAAAAGGCACAGACTTTCTTCTGAAAACCTCATGTAAAAAAAGTCTGGTGTTATCTTGCAGAACAGAGACAATTGTCCTAAAGTTACACTATTTTGAATATTTTACTCTCTGCCTGTATGGAGGGGGCTTGGCTTTCTGTAAATGAGGCCACACCTACAAGAAATGTCTCTATTCCAAAAAAACCCAAGAAAATATGGAGAGAACCTGAGAACTAGATGTTATGAGTACACTTCTTTCTCCCTGGGGAAATGTTATTTGCTTTGCAGAATGGAGTCCTGGAAGGTTTGGACTGAAGTGAGTTATGCAGTCTTAATATGATTGAAGAACTATCTTGTTGACAAGTGCAGAATTATAGATTTGAATCCATTAGCTAAAAGGGTCCACAAACATTTGAATAATGGCCCTCACATTTTTTCCATTGGTCTATCAAACAAAGAATCCTAAAAAAAACAAAAAAAACCCTTAGAATCTTGTAGTTACAGTTTAAAGAGACTGAACTAAATTTCCTTGCCTTGAAGATAAGAAAGCTTTTTTTATCTCATACTGGAAACAGGAGTTTGGGTCTGTGCTTCTACGCCTGGAGCTGTTATATTTTTGGCAGCTGAAAAAAAGTACGAGTATTTCGTAATAAACATAAATGTCTTCTACTTAAATCCAAAAGGAAACCCATCAAATTAATTTGGTATCAAAGGAAGAGTTTAAATCAACAGGCCTTTTAGTGAGTGCTGGCAATATGTTGCACCAGCAGAACAGTTCCTGTCTGAAGAGGCAGGTGCTCATCTGATGGAATTCAGCGTCATTTCACTGGGGCATCTGAATTCTTGTTCAGACTTGGAATGTTTTACCTGCTCTCAACATGCATTTGCCACGTTCCAAAGCTGGCTGTTCCGAAAATATCTCATAGCTGATAAATTTGGTGAGGATGTTGATGTTGTGATCAGTCTCACGCCGTGAGTGGGGCCCAGCAATGTGGGGGTGGGATTTCAGACAGCGATTTCAGGAGTTAACGAGGGTATGTTTATGAACTATCCTCTGAAGTTGGGGATTTATTAAATCATAGAACATTCTGAGCTGGAAGGGACCCACAAGGATCACCCAGTCCAACTCCTGGCCCTGCACAGACACCCCAACAATCCCACCCTGTCCCTGAGAGCATTGTCCAAAATCTCCCTGAGCTCTGGCAGCCTTGGGGCTGTGATCATTCCCTGGGGAGCCTGTTCAGTGTCCAACCACCCTCTGGGGGAAGGACCTTTTCCTGATATCCAACCTTAACCTCCCTGACACAACTTCAGGCCATTCCCTTGGTCCTGCCACCAAAAGAGAAGAGGTTGATGCTGCCCCTCATGAGGAAGCTGCAGACTGAGGTGTCCCCTCAGGCTCCTCTTGAATCTCTTCAGGGACAGATGGATTATAGTCTCCTCCTGTAGATCCAATATCAATGTTCTAAAAATTTTAAAGAGAAAGTTTGGGAATTTGAATTTAGTTTGGAAACATAAAACCCCTCCAGTTTCAGGCAGGATAGGAATTGCTCTTCCAGCGAGGCCGAGCTGGAGGCAGCGGGGAGGAAGAAATCTTGTGGATTTTTTTTTTTTTGAGTCTCTTTCCTACTCGTTCTTCTCCTCATCTTGCAGATCTTTTGTGGGTGAGCCAAATGTAATCAGGTTTGGCTCACTTGGAGGAATTAGGATGACTGCAAAGTATGCCAGATTTCAAAACAATTTCTAACAGTTTCTGTGATACTGTGTAAGCAACTGAAAATTGACATGTTGTGTTGTGCCCAAGTCAGCCAACTGCTGTCACTGAATAATTAGATTCTCTAGAAGAAGAGAAAGGTTTTTGTTTTTTTTTTCTCAACAGAATTATTAGAAAATAATGTAGTAGCTATTTTATTTAGGGATAGGCTCAAATTCTTCTGTTCTTACAAGCAAATTTTTAAAAATAGTTTGCATCTGGGCCCCAAAACTATGTTTCGTGTATTTTTATATATAAAAGCATAAATAAGTTGTTTGGGCATTTTGATGCCAATATGTGTGGTACTTGCACATGGAGAAGACATTGGTGCAGATGGTTAATATTGTTTTTTCTAGTAGGAATTAATTTTTCTCTTTAATTCCCTTTATTTCATATGGCACATCAATTCTACAAATTAAGTCCTAGTATCAGACATAGGTTATGATCTAATTATGGCTGGATCTGTCATGGAGGTGTGACATTTTTGGGATAGATATAGTGCCCAATTCCCCAGGAACTTCTACCTCTGCAACCTGGCTACGAGCTGGGGGAGAAATGTTCTGCTTTGTTAGTCTTTATGTCCCTCTCTACTCCTTCAATAGAGTGGAGGCTATTCCATGGGGAGAAATCCTGCCTGGTGGAATAATCAGGCAGTGCCATAGATGGAAGAGGCAGGTGAGGAATCCTGATCCCATCGGATCACAGGCAGTCACTGTGTTTGCTTCACACCACTGTGAATCCTGGGAAATGCTAATCCTGTCTGGAGGGATGGTCTGGAATTCTGCATGGGGACTCTGCTGCTTCCATAAGCTGAAGACTTGAAAGGGGACTAGAGAGGCTTAGTTAAATTATGATATCCCTGTGCTGTAATAATTGAAAAGGGTTTTTTTGTATTTTGTTCATATTTTCTAACCTGTCTTGTTCCTTGCCTTGATAATTCTATCAATAGAATAATTCACAACTTTAAAACTGCTATTTTCATCTCATTCCAAGCCTTATCTTATAGCACCTTCCCATGTATCCCATCTAATTGAATGACTCCTTCCAATTTGTTGTTTGAGATGTCTTTTCATAAGGATTCAGAATAATTCTTAAATCTATAGAAGCTCTGGTTGTACCAATATTCTTAACAGCAAAAAAAGCCCAGTGCAAAAACTTACATGACAGCAATTAATGGCAAAGATTTTTATTCTGAAAGTGGGTTTCTTTTCTGTTGGTCTAACTCTTGCCAGGGACTCTTCAGACTATAAATATTTCAGAAGGTGGTGTTAGGAATAAATACTATGTATTTTTGAAACTTCTACTCCTTTTTCTCCTGTTAAATTCAGCTGCAAAATTCAGTTAATGGTGCTGGAGGGGCTGGGGATAGGACTATTCCTTCTCTCTTGAAAATCCTACCCCTTTATTTTCTTAGATCCAGCTGTAAAATTCCTCATACTTTTCTGGCACTATTACAAATGAGAGATAAATAATAAACAGTTTCTCCCAGGGCATCCAAAGCTACATATATAAATCTATATTAGATCCAAGGTTAATGATTGCTTTTCTGTTTTATTGGCTGCAGGGAGCACTTCTTGAAGGAAATCCTGTCTAAGTGGTAGAGTAGCTCTTTTCAGAGGTTCTTAAGCAAAATGAGACATTAAGTTTCAACCATTCTACTCTGCCACGTGCAACCAAGGTATTATAAAAGAGGAAAATAAAAAATATCCTATCTTTTTATATTTGTTAACTGGGGAAAGAAATACTTATTTCCCCCAAATTATTTTATATCTCTGACATCCCTAATTTGACTGGGTCTTGCAGAGAAAAGTGCTGCTGTTCTCATTAGTACTTTGCAGTTATCCCTTCCCTGGCTGAGGTGGAAGAAGCTTTAAATCATGTGGGAGAGCGGGGAAGGGAAAAGAGAGAAAACAAGCTTTTTGAACCCTGTAATGTAAATTTGCAGACAATTATTCATTATTAACTGCCTGAAGCATCACACCTCTCTCACCTTTGCTGGAATGTCTGAACATTAGGGTAAACAACACGCTGCTGTCTTATCATAATGCGGTCTGCTTCACTGCAGCAAGGACTTGTCAGAAACAGATTGTGATGTTGACTTCTCAATAGGGGAAAAAAAGGGCCTAAATTAGACTTCTATAAAAAGAATATTGCATATTTATTTCCACAATAACACCAAGGAAAAACGTTAGTCAAGAAGCAAGCAATTGGGTGAATAAATAAGCTTGTCTTTGTTCTCATCAATTAAGTTATTACATCAGTTGGAAAACCAGTGAATTATAATACAGATGTTTAATGAAACACTGCTGTGCCTATAAGTCAAACTCCTATTTTGTGGTGTGATTTTGGCTGCATAGTTTTGTGTGTGTTAAACCGTATTTATTAGCTGATACCCATTATTATTTTGAGCAAGGTATAATTCAGTTGTCAGGCTCCAGCTCTGGGAAGGAGATTTAATCAGTGAGAGCCCGCTTTGCTGCTGAGCATAAAACAATGCGGGTTTCATGAAGCAATCACACCAGTGTGAAAAAATGGGATTAATTAGTATTGTACAAGAACAGGCAGCATGCTCATTAAAACCTTGTGAGCTGCCTCTTGATAAACTGCCACTTGATAGGGCCGCATTAATGTGACAAGGCAAAGACTTTATTTCCAAATCCTTTCTGATTATATCTCACTTTTAAGTTACCTGAATTGACTCTCTAAGGCTTTTGGAATACAAAGATCAAAATTGCAGCACGAGATCCCCAAGACACCTGGACAAAGGAGCCGTGCTCAGATAGTAAGGCTTCAAAAGGCAACTTTTTTTTGAACTCCCATTCAAGCATAAATCAATAGCTGTACAATGAGGCAGCTCCAAAGGTGGTAAATTTGCATTTACACTCAGCAGGTTGGGCTGGAACTTATTTGACGATTAGCAGCTATCTAATGAATCCCCCATCACTCTGTACCTATTGCTTACCAAGTGCTTCATCTGTTTGTCAGGACAGAAAGTCTTATGAATATTCTTAGAGCTCTACATAGGCTCTGAGGGAAGGGGAGAACAAGGTAGGCATTCCCAGCTGAACATCTGTTTCTTATACTTCAGGTTGGCCACTGAAGAACTTATGGTCGTATTTCTTCTTTTTATCCTTTCTTTTAGAAATATTCACAAGCTAAAAATGTAGATCCCTACTAGTGGATTTGTTTCTACATGACAAAACATAATAGGAGACATGCCTGAATAACAACAGTAAATGTTGGATAGGATGTATTTTTGATCTCATGTGTTTTCCTTTAGGCACAATGTTTTATTCCTTCCTGAATTTGTAGTGGTTCTGATGGTTTACTTGCATATAATCTTGGCTTTTTTTTTTTTTCCCTCCTTTCCTTTTTGAGAATTAGTGGTTCTAATGAAATTACATCTGAACTCGTAATAGTTAACCAGATCTATCAGCTGTTTCATGGTGCATAGGTGCTCCAAGATGCTGACTTTCCATGTAGCTTTAGCTGACATTGTATGTAAGGCAATTGTAATGCAATAGAGTTACCTGTCAGCATATATTTGTAGGTGTGGAAAATGCCACTCAGAGAACCGAGATCTCTTATTCCCTGAAGCTTTTTCCCAACTATTTTATTTTTAAGCAAAAACATCTTGTTAAGCCTCAACACCCCATTAAAGCAACGTTATCCACCATGAAGTTCAGAGTATTCAGTTACCAATTATAGATTGTTTGCAACTGTGCAGGTGGAATCCCACCCAGGGAAAGGCATCAGACTGGAGGGCAAGGTGCCTGAGCTGGCTGGATCTGGATGAGTACAATGCTTTACTAAGTGATGTGTTGCAATATTATTAATTTAAAACCTTAGATTTCATTGTTGTGATCTGGGTTACATGATGCAATGCAAGATGACAGCCATTGAATTAATAGAAAATGGGATTCATCTCTTGAAATTTCACACAAAATAGAAGTAGGAGACAGACAAAATAAAGGGAGATGGATAGATAGACTGATAATACCACTAATACTTTTAAATTTAAACTGAATGGGTGAGATAATTTTAAAACACTAATGGTATTTATCAACAGTGTGATAGCAGGGGGAAGAAAAATCACACTCCCTCCCTTTCTGTGTCCCTCTTTCTCTTTCTCCCTTTCGTTGATTGCTTTGTTGAGCAAGTCAGTGAATATTTTACACTTTGTTTCTTTTATTTTAGCAAATGAACTGCCTCGAGCTAATGTAGTGTAAGTGGAAATTTCAAGCACCAATGTCTGCTGCATGATCCAATAATAGGAACTTTCTTTCCCTGCTGGCCCTGTAACACAGTGGAACAGCAAACTCCCCGATGCCTCCAGGTAGTCACATGGCTGATTTATGATTATAAACTATAGCTCTGGAAGAGGTTAGATAGGTAGTTTAAATCATTGCTTTTTCTCTAATGAACTGGGGTCAGAGAGAGAATACTCTGTGCAACAGCCTTATCTGGGTGTTACTTATGCCCTACATACTCCTCCTCCATGGCTTTGGCTGTGAGAGTGTTTTAGTTGTTAATGTCAGTTTAGCGAATTGTGATACTGAAAATTAAGTGAAATGAGTTTTCCTGCTGTTGTTTATTATTTGTCTTAGTGCAAATTGGAGACAGGTACCTATTTCAGATGTGGTGTGGACAGCATCAGAAGGGATAAAAAAGAGAGGGTCAAGACAACACCCACAGGTGGTGTATGGAGTGGTTTCTTTCCCCAGTAACAGTGTGCTGTAGTACTGAACTCTATTCTTGTCTGAAATGTGTGCCAGAACACTGTGCTAATATCTAAATAGAGTGATAGCTATTGTGTTATATATATTACTTGTATATTGTATAAATGCTATAGTTAAAGATACCTGAAATGCCAATATAATAATATGCAAGTTATCGTCAAGATATTGTAGCAGATGAGTGTAGAAACTCATTCCAGACCGATGCCATTAATCTTAGAATTCCTGGAAGGATGGGATTATTGTGTGAACTCCAAGTACCCCTTATGCAGATCACCCTTACACAAATGGGTTTCACACAGCAGATATCTATAAGTCTTACTGACCTTGACAACAGTGCTGTGGTCATATTTTCATATAAATAAACTCTTTTCAGGGAATTTTCCCCAGTGGATTCAGTGGAGATGGACTTTTTCTGGCACACAGCCTGTTAACCAATTGTTACTTTGAAGTCCATTATTTATAACCATCTCAAAGACACAACCACTTGCCTTTCCCTTTCTGTGCCACTCAGTAGCTTAATGGAGTATCAGACACTTAATGCACAGTCACACAACTCTTGTCATTCAAGTGCACCAAAGCAACTGCTCGTGTCACCCTCTTCCTGAAAAAACCCATAGTTTGGAATTAGGGAGGTAAAATTCTTCCTGTCAGCAACTCTTTGTATCAGCATTTCAAAGCCAAGACTAGGAGAGGGGTCACTCTAGTAGCCTTGCACCTCTGTGGAAACCTTAAAGCTTTGGATGACTGCATCTAGGAGGAGTTTTAAGCAGAATATGAAGGGTTATTTTAATAATCTAATAGAGTTTGCATGTGACTCTCTTCTGCCAGCTAAAGCTTCAGGTGGTAAAAGTACCTGGGTCTGGTTCTTGGTTGTTCTTCCACATCTGAGGTCCAACTTGGATAGAAGTTATATGGGATGCACTACAGTCCCTGAATTCTTTTGTACAGAATTGTTAGTTATTCCCTCATCATGCACTGTAGAATGTTTTTGCCCACATGGAATTTGATGCACTTGTCCCTCTTATTTTTCATGCTACTTCTGACTTGTCATGATCATTTTGGATTCTGGTGTTGTCTTCCAGCATCCTCACAATGTGATGCTGTCTGAAGTTGTAATAAGCATAATCTATTCTGTCAATGGGGTCACTAATGAAAATATTGAGTAGTACCAATCCCAGGCCCCTGTGGAACCTCACTTTGTCTCACTTTTGCCTCACAGCCTTTGGTAAATACTCTGAGTACAGCTTGAACACTGATTTTGTGCCCATCCAAGCACTGTTTTATCTGAACCATGTTTCCTTGGCTTCAGTACAAGATATCCTACAGCAATCAGGAATTCCTCTCAAAGTTACTGATCTCTATTGCTTTCTGTCCACAAAACCTCCTTCCTTAGAGAAGTAAATTTAATCTTCATGAACAAAATGTCAAACTCTTCTTGCTTGTTATCTTTACAGAATACAGATAATTTGTTCCAGAGTTTTCCCATAAATTTAAAAGGAAACTCCTTTATAATCTTCTAGTTATTTCTTTTTTCCATTCCCTTGACTTCTGTGTTTTGTCACTTCACCTATTCTTCAGTATATCTCAAGAATAACTATTAAGATCTCTGAACCTTAGTCCTTTAAATAATGGAGAATGAGGCAGAAGGACTACAAAGCAGGAAAATTATTTTAAAATGGCTAAATAGCCTAAATATTTTCTAACCTTCCTTATCAAATACTAGAGCATTGTGGTGACACTCTCTTCACAGCTCAACTCAGCCCCCCAAAAAATTAGTAAATACATAGGGCCTCCTGAGGACATCTGCCAAAGGCTTTCTCTACTTTTTTGAGTAGAAGCCGGTTGAAAAGCTGTGCAACCCAACTTCACTTTAACTTCCTTTCCCTACATTAGTTATAGAGGCATTTTTTTTATGGCTTACATCATTTTTGGTTTGTACCTTGAACTTTCTTATTCTGTCCTTAGACTTTGCCTGAAACGTTGAAATCTCTTACAAGCTTTGGAGTGTGAGTCTGACACTTTTTCACGACGTTTTGTGCCCCTGATCTTTTTGTTTTGGTAATTCAGGGATGTTCATTCCACCAGTGACAGTTAAATAAACACTGATCCACCTTCAGAAGACCCCAGAGTAGTTGCTCCTGCAGGTTGAGGATCTTTCTTCATTACCTGGTGTTTCTCCAGCGTTTCCCCTGAGATCCTGGTATAACTGTTGCAGGCAGGTGCCAGGGTTGGATGGACCTCCATTTGGTTCAGTAGTACCTGTGCCAATCTAAAGGAAAAGGGCAAATTTTGAACCATTGTTCCTTCTCCCACCTTAACTCCCATGAGGTGGTGACAGTGCAGCCCTTCAGAACTGCAGCTGTTCTGTGGAAGATTTGATTTGGGCCCTCTGTGCAGCAGGGAGAAATATGTCTCTGCTGTAAATCACTTAAAACAGGCAGAATCCTCAAGTTGTTTTCATGCAGAATCGCACAGGGACCTAATTTTCTGTGATGGCTTCTCCAGTTATTGCATCACAAAAATTTCTCACTATGGAGCAGCAGGTTTCATTCATTCCATCACCACCTATAAATAAGGGTTGTGACTGGAATAGGTCATGAGAGTGACTCCTGGGAACACCACAGATCGTATTATCTGTGAGGAAAATGTGTTTTAAATTGCATTCTTCTAACTACATCCTGGTTGCTGCATAGTTCATTTCTGAGCGTGCTAAATGGCATCCTTAGGACCGGTGGTACAGCACAGAAAATGATGTTTCAAAATGCTTAGAGAATAATTTAGGCTGGAAGGGACTTCTGGAGGTCATGTAGTTCATCTGGAGGAGGTGTCAGTTGACACCTCAGAACTGGAACGTGCTCCAGAGATCAGATTTGTGGGAGTCTGCCTAAGTGCCAGAACTCTTTTGGTACTGCATCAAAATCAATATGTAGTTTACACTAAGAAATTGGGGATGTTTCAGCTCACTCTGTTCAATTATGAGGGGGAAAAGGTCTATTTAGGTAAACATTTCAAACTGACTCTCAAATCATTTGTTATTTTTCACAGTTTTGGAAATTTGCTTGCTGAGGAATGATCCTGAATATTTTTCAGTTTAGTCTTGCTACCAGCAGGTAGTCTCTTCTCATAGTGACTGTGAGGAAAGGGTTGGTGGCTACAGCTCTACAGCTTGTGTGGACAAAGCAAAGGAAAACATGAATTAGGTGTGCTTTGTGCCTCTGAGCTCTCCTGTGGGTTTGGAGCTTTACTTTTGAGATTTTCCTGCTGAAGCTGCCCAGTTCTCTCATCTGATTTGTGCATTGCAATTCACTACCCATGGAAAAGTGTGTTTAATGCTTGCAGGGATTTTTTTTCCAACTTTTCTGAGGCTGTGCTGCACTGGGCTGTTCTGTGTGAGGACTGGCAGAGGAATCAGCTTGTTTTGAGCTCTCAGCAGCACAATCCCTTGTTCCCACAGGTTCTCCATGCAAACCAAGCAGAGAAGAGCTAACACTTTGGGAAATCTGGAAAAGGGAGCAGCTCTGTATGGATTCATGGGGGCCACCAAAACCACTTCTGCATGTGTTGCTGCTGAATTCTTACCCAGCTCTCAGGTAGGACATGTGATGAAATATTTGGGAATTAAATCACAAGTATCAGGAAAAATGGAATTGCACAAAAGTAAAAGGCAAGTGAGCATTTGGATGTGTTTCCTTGTGGCAGTTGCAGTAGTTCCTCATTGTCATTCTGATATATTTGTGTGTACAAACTTGTCATCTGAGATGGTTATGTCACCCTTGACTTCCAGCTGCACTACAATTCTGGCTACTATTATTTTAAATTGTGTCTCTATGTAATAGTCCTCCCAGGAGAAAAAAATAACACATTATCTTATATTAAGCAATCAACATTGACAGAACTTCATTACCCCTTATCATTATCCTTATGTTTATAAGATAAAATCCAAGTCAGTGTTCTCAAGTCACATCTCTGAGGGCCTGTCTTTCTTCTTTTTGATAGTCTGAGGAAAAACCTCAGCAGTCGTCATGAAATAATCCTGTGTGTTAATCTGCTATTTCCACCTTGAGAAGTGCAAAATGATTCCCCTAAGAATTAATCCTTATGATACTCATTGAAAGGAGCTAAAGGAAACCATCTAGAATTTTAACCACGCTTGAGTTTACAAGGCAGAGAATGGAGTTGAGTCTCATTGTCATATTTTGCAGCTGATGCTACACCATTAACTAAGTAAATTTAAAAATCAAAGCTGTAATCTGTATTTTAATATTGATATAGTCTCTGCCATTTTGACTTTGCCAATCAGCCAGAGTATTTCAACAGCTATCAGAAGGATAATTCTCACATGGTTTGGTTACAGAATTAAGCATGTTAGAGGTCTATTCACTCACTTCTGCAATAGCAGGAATTGGACATGTCAGTAAAGAAGGATGTCTTAAACCAGAATGACTCATCTGATACAGTATAGTTGGTGATTCTAAATTTTATGGAAAAATACATTTTAAAAAATAATTTTAAAAATATTCTGCAGTATGAGATTACTTGACTGAGGATGCTGAAGGAACTCAGATTCTGATATGAACACTCAAATATCAGGTTGAGTCTGGAATAACTTTTGGGTTTGCAGTCAGAATAATCAGCAGGTGATTAAGGATTTCTCTATCAACAATATTCCATTATGGATCTCTTGGACTGTGAGGGGGATTCACTGTGCTGGTGTTTTGAATCCTGAGGGGGCTGGTGATGTGTTATAAATATTCTGGAACACTTCGTGCACGTGTTCTCGGAATGTCCATGTGGGAGAGTTATAGGAAATACCTCATGGGCCCCAGACTGGAGTTTATACACAGTATTACTCTGCCATAGGATCCCTTTAGCTGTGTTCTAGATGGCCTGACAATGACTCCCCAAATGCCTGAAGCCAATTTAGAAAGGATGCTAAGAGCACTCTAATAGCTGAAGTTATGACTAGTAAAGTGTAAATCAATGCTGTGCACGTTCCAAGGAGGGAGAGCGGGGCCAAATGAGTTTTGTCTTAATGGAAGGAGTATTTTAGACAAATTCTACATGTGTGGAGGCAGATCCTACATATGTGGTGCCACTTTCTGCAGTCAGGGCTACTGCCCTCCCTTTTTCTGGAGTGAAAGGTGAGTTTACTTATTCTGGACCAAACCTGTGCTGTTGCTGTTCTTAATGACTGTATTAACCTCATTAGTTTTGCTAGATGAGCACTGAGCATGAGCCTAAACTGGGCTGTAAATACAAGGGAAGGCTAGGGACAGAGAAGCTGATGCTGCACCCCTTATTTCACCCACCCTCTGGGTGCTGCACCCACATACCAGCCCCTATGAGTTCCCTCCTTTCCCTCCCACCCCCCAGGCTCTGGTGCAGCACTAGACCATCTCTACTGACAAATATTTCCTCATCATTTCAGCAGTGATGAATGGATCCACCAGGCACTTTTGGTGGATTTTATGCCAATGCACACCAAAAATACGAGTTGAGGTCATGGGCTGTGCCTAGTTCTGGGGCACAGGGTTTCTCACCCTTGATTTATACCCAGCAATCTTCTGACAGCCCCTTTAGTCAATGGAGATGTAAATCTTTTAATTTCTGCTCGTCTGGAGAAGATTCTGCACTCTGAATGCCATGGATTTTTAGGGATTACTAGTGGGGGCCCAGTTCTGGATGTGATCCTCTATCTTTACCCGTCTCCAGTTATCCAGAGATAATCAGATATTAGAGAAGGTTGGAAATTTGTCTCCTATTAATAATTTAGAAAAAAAAGTGATAAAAGACTCTGATCTTGCCAGTGTCATAAGTAATGTCACTTAGTAAAGTGACTGGCACTAGCTGTAGGCTCAGATATGCCAATTATAATTAAAGCCATTATTTTCAAATACAGTTCAGTTTATTCCTGGGGAAAAGTAAAGAGAATTTTAGAGTGACAAATCTCTCTGGAAAATGCAAACTTGACGAAAAGGCTGAGCTTTTAGACTACCTGTAATAATTTGGTTTCAGGTTGGAAATGAAAAGTATGTAATAACATATTCTTTAAAATACATGTTGGCCACTCGACATACTGTACAACATCCAAATATGTTGTGTCTGTCAGAATCATCTTGAGAAAGCTTATGGTGACTTACAAGGTAGAAGTGATGCTTGTTTCTTAGATCAGCAGCCTTCAAACATCTGTAGTTGGGTTTTCAGAAAGGTACTGAACCTTTATCCCCTGCAAATCTGATGCCCATTAACAGATAGAAAGATCGCCAAATTGCCACTTATTTTTGAGAATTAAAACCAGAGGTGAGGCTCTAAAAAATTAGAACCAGTGAAGCTGTGTTCCTTTTCAGGCACTTGTGGTTTCCCAACAGAGAATTGTTGATAAAACTGCAGGTTTGTTTTGTTTGCAGAGATGCACAGAAAGCGGTTGTACTTTGTAAAGCCATATAACACCTTGAGACAACAGTCACCCTTGGTGGCTTTTGTCCCTAAAATGAATGGGATTCTCAGAGATGACCACAGGAGTAAATAAAACACAGCCACAGCTCCTGAGCAGAGCTTGTTCCCTTGAAGGCAGCTTTAAGCTCAGGACAAAAGCCACGAGGAGTGGAAGGTGTATCCAGCACCAGGGGATCTCCCCAGTGCCCCAAACCTCCACCCCAGGGCATGTCCCGGAGCAACAAGGGTTTGGGGCTGCAGCTCCTCACCCAGAACTGAGGGGTAGCTGGTAGGTGATGAACAGAAACATTGTCACTGACCTTTCCTGTGCCTGTCCTGCCCAGATCCAGCGGTTCTTGGTGTTCCTCTTATCCCAGCCTTCCTTTAGCTCCATGAGCACAAGGTGTAGGGTTTGTGCTCCTGCTGCTGCCCACCAGAGATTGCCTGAGACCCGACTGCAGTGCAGTGATCTGAGGGCTGATGTGAACACTAGGGATAGACAAAATTCCTGCTTGCACTGCAGGTGACTGGGATCTAGGCAAGAAAAGTTGCTGTAGTTGAATTTTTTTTCATTCTTGCGATTGCATTGGGCAGCTATTTTGTTATTATTGGCAACCTTAAAGCCTTGGCTTTGTTTTCTGCCCTGTAATCTCATGTTGATGTTCTGTTCCCAAATCCTCTGTTTAAAAGTGTTTCCATTTGATATGATTAATAGCTCTTGTGAGTGATCTCTATTAAGGACTCAAAGCTCAATTTCAAATATTTTTGTGGCGCTTCTGGTGGGCCTTGCTGGGATAAATTAAGCCTATTTTTCCCCTGATTGCTTCGTTGGATCTCTTTGTAACTTCACCTTGTATTCCTTTCTGTTCAATACTTTTCAAAGTACTGAGAGTTTAAAGAGGTACAATAAATCCCAGATCAGTTTTTAATGACCATGGTAAGCCTGCTTGTAATATGTCAGTAAGCTGAGCCTAAAAGCCAATGGGGAATAGGCCATTTCTGCCTTAGTAATTGCCTCCACAGAAAGATTTATAATGTCATTATCTGAATCTACAAGAAATAACTCATAGAGCTGAAATACCCTAAAAAAATATTACAATTCTCTTAAAATCTAGTCATTCATAAATGCTAAATCATAAAACTTTTTTTTCAAGATGTTTTATGTTAAAAATAAAACACGGTCAAAATATAAATGTACTTTTCTTAATCAGATCCTCGGTTCTTTATGTGTCTGATTTCTGAGCTGTAGTTTGGGCAAGAGGGGCTGTGGGGAGCTCAGCCCTGCTGCAAACAAATGAGTGCTGAGAAACCACGGAGAGGACGAGCATCCCCAGTCATTTTTCTTTATTTGTGTGCGATTCCAGGGGGGGAAGAGGGTTAGTTAGCACCACAATAAAATTAATTTTAGCAATAAAAATCACTCCCCCCTTCTCCTTCCACCGTTTTGCCCTGAAAAGCCCCACTAAATGTCCTGATGGATGTACTGCGGTGCTGTTTGAAGCCGTTCCAGGCAGCTTCCCTTGCCCTCAGCATTCCCCAATCAGGAGATATCATTCATTTCTTTCAAAAAGCAGGAAATGTACTCTTCAATTTGTCTGGTGTTTAATAAAGTGCTAGAATTACCATAGCTACCCTCATCTTCTGCTGCTTTAATACACTGTGAGATTTATACTAATTTCAAGCAGACTCTATTCTTCAGCGTGCTGAGCTTGTACACTTAAAAGGGCACTGGCACTGGGCTTCTTTCTCTTTTTAATCAGGAGCTCCTGTAAGTGAGGATCTGATTTCAATTTCCCTAAAAATTTTTCATTGATTTACTTTTTTGTGTGCGTGTTGTTTGTCTATAGAGGCTGGTTTTGCCACAGTTTTGTTTTTTTTTTTTAAATTATTTTTCATTCACTGTTTAAATAAATATTATTCCCTGACATCCCTGGAGATGTGCTGTAATGCAGTTGCTTCAACTCAGTCGAGTGATTCCTAAAATCAGTGAAAGGTTTCTAGTCTGATACAGTCTGATTCTTCTCTGAAGTTCAAATTAAACTTTTCCAGGGACCAATATCTGCTCTTAGACTGTAAATTATAGAGGCTAACACCCTTTTAAAGTGTGGCAGTTCTGTTATTAACTTGAATAGGTCCAAGATTTCATTCCATGTCCCATATACTTCAGAGCACAGACATGTCTATAAGTAATAAATTATTATTCATTTCTAGTGAGCATTATAAACTTTCAGGTTCTTTGCCTCAAAGAAATGAGCTTCCTGAAACAGAAATTATTTCCCAGTCAGGGCAGTCTCATCTTCAGAATGCCACCTAAACTTGAGGGCTGTGAAAACAACACTGATAAATTATTTCCTGAGTTTAAAAATTATTTATAAGCAAATAAATGTGTGCTTCTGGATGTGTACATTAAATTCTTATCAATATTAGGGAGAACATTCCTTTGCAAAGAGACCAAAATAGATTAATTCCCCTATTGTCTGTGAGCCTCTCCTGAGCACCTTGTAGCTCTGCTTTTAAACCTTTCCCTGCTTTCTGAGGCAATGTGATGTGGGCTGTTCAGCACTGAGCTCCCTGAAGGAGTCAATGACAACTAAATGAAACTGGAGTCTTGGAGTGCTCTGTCTTAAACTGATGTGTTTAAGAAAGGAAAAAAAAAAATCAGGTTTTCTAGGAAAGTCTATTTTCTTAGAAGCTGCTGCGCCCTGAGTCCAGTCAGATTTCTAATTTGAAGTAAACTTGATTCATTGTTGATCATTAGCTGCTAAATCTAATCTGGATTGAGAACAGAACATAGCAACTAAAATAAAAATCCTTGCACTGAAACCAAAAGCCTGGGAAAATAATTGCAGCCTCTGCAAGGTGACAGTCGGGACTGAGCCATGTCCTGGAACTTGGGGAACCACAAATTCACTTCCATCAGGATTGTTGATAATAGGATTGTAGCAGAGAGAACCCAACCACAGTGAAGGATGAAAGAATATCAAAATATCCTTTTGCTCCCTCTGTTAGAGACTCATCCTGTATTAACCAGGGTGAAATACTGACTGGAGGTGGGTTAGGATTAGTCTCTGGTTATTCACTTGGTGCCGTGCTCCTTCACTATTGTACAGAGCAAATGTTTCCTGACAGGCTAACTAGGAATAAAAAAGGATCAAGGGCTCTGGTGACATGCTGAATGTTACAATCATTATTCCCATCCCCTGGCTGTGGTTTACCTTTGGCAGTGTCAGAGGTGACTGTTCTGGGAGCCCAGGAAAGGGACAGAAGAGCTGCTGGGGTGTGTGGGGCTGCTGTCCTGCAGCCTCTGCCCGTGAGAATCCCCACTGAACTTTATAAAACTCTCTCAGTGTCAAGTGTGGGGGCTTGTCCCTTCCAACATTTGAAGGGGGAATAGTTTTTATGCCTATTCTTTCTCCTGACATGAAAATCATTACTCGGCTGTTTCATTCTTACTTCACATAAGGTACATTATTTTGTGAGATCTTTCAGAAGTGATTAGCCACTGTCAAAGTGATGATGTTTGCAGCTGTGTACATGAACTCTCCTGGGATCTGATCCATTAGCAAGTCTGAATCCAAAACATTCTCCTGGTGCTGGACTGCTGACTCCATGCAGAGTGGCAGGGGTGGGCAGGGGAGCTCATTTCAGCCTGTGCACTCTGCCTCGTGTGCCAGCTCATTTCTCCTGCAGCAACAGGAGGGTTTGGACATACGCAGGATGCAGTTGCCTGACAACAAATACTTTTCCTCCTCATATGATGTATGATTCCTAACCAGCAATCAGGGAACAGGGTCTGCCTTATGTTACAGATCATGGTGTTACTGATGGTTCTCTTTCCTATCATCCCCTTTTTTTTATCCAAGGCAGTGAGAGCTGTGAGCCCAAATCCTAAACCAGAAGTCTCTCAGGTAAAGGCTGTATCTTGCCTTGGTAACCTGTTCTTCACCATATAAGAAAAATGCTGTGACTCCTTTAGGAAGTGCCCTGTTGTTGTTCTACATTGTTTCAATAAGAACAATGAGTTCAAGGTGCCTGTGCAAGGAGACAGTGCACATTTCAGAATTGCTAAATGCTTTCATAGCATTTCAGTAAACATTTTTAACATTTTTCCCAAAACTAAAAGGTGTTGAATTAAGTAAATGGCATCACTGTTGGTGTTGTGAGCAAATGCCTTGGTCTGTACAACTGGAGTAATTAGTTATGGGTGAGAAATCTCATCAGGAGACATCCTGAAGAGGTGGAAAAAGGACCCAGTTAACTAATAAACATACAGCCAGTTCATTTTGTGTTTCCCTGAAGAGGAGAAGGAGGTAACTAAGCAAAATCAGGTTCCCTGTTGGAAACATTAAAACTAAAGAAAGCTGGAGAGACAACCCTTCACAGGGAAGGGCAGACAACATGCACATACTCAAATTCCTGTGCTGTGCTGGGTCCTACACAGTTAACAGAGTTGTTCTGCTTTTTTTTCATTGTATCATACAAGTGTAAAATGTGCAAAAATTTTAGGTGAATAGATTAAGATTAAATAACCTTTCAGTTTTTTTAGAAACCACAACTGCGTTCGGGGTAGTTTAAGGACTTTATTTCTGTCTGGCTTCCAGCACTGCAACTTCCCACTCTCAAAACCAACTGCACCAAGAGAACTTGAGTTTGGATAAATTACTCTGATATTGGCCCACGTGTAATGTTTGCTAATGAAATATAAGTGTACAGGTCAAAAGAGAAATATTTAATGGGGGTGTTTACCAGTTGGTGATGGGAATGGAGAGCTCAGAATACACCAAGACAGAATAGTTAGTGAATCTGTCATAGGCATAAATCAACCACACTCCCTCTGCATTTCTAATTGTCCCCCTAAAAAGGTTTTATTCAACCCCTTAAAATGATGAGCACACAAATGCATTTTTACATCGCCTGTTTGATTTTAGTTAGGCAAATTTGTTCAAGAGAAACGCTGTGCTCAAAATGCTCTAAAATTTTTAAACCCTACAGATGACTGTAGCGTGAGAACGTTAAAAAGCAAAAGTTCATACTCTCTAACCAGACATGGGAATGCTCTGATTTGGAGTTCAAGGCTGATTCCAGGTATAAGTAAAGCAGGGCTTTAATAGGGCAGTAATAGGGCTTGGAGAGACTATTATGGTCTGTCTTTATGGCATTCTTCAGGTACCTCATTTCAACAAACTTACTACAGAAGTGAATTAAGTTAGAGATGGATGCAACTTGCAGTCAGACATATATTTTATTATTATTTAATTAATTTATTAAATACGGTAATTGAAACGAACTTTCCACTCCGCCTAGGCCCCTTTTGAAAAAGCCAATTAACCCTTCATAATATGACTTGGGTTTAGCAACAGTGGCCAGAGTAATGCTAAACAGCTTTGGAAAGTCCAGACCTTCACTGCTTGGGTATTCAGCGAGCAGCCCCAGCCCCGGGGTGGTGATCCTGGGTTTGGCCTCGCACACCACAAACATCACTCTGCTGGAAAAAAACAAGGCTGTTGTGTGGTCTGTCACTGCTCAGGACAGATATCTGGGAAGAAATCTTGTTAGGCTTGGAGACTTTGAGATTAGGCATAAAGCTTTCAGTCAGGATCTTGTGTGTTTGACCTTCACACTTGTCTCTCACAGCTGTCACGGCAGGAGAGCCACGAGAATTAAACTGAGCGCGGCTCCCGCTGTACCTGGAGGGGCAGGTTGGGCAGCCAGGAGGCATCTCTGGCACATCCACGTCCACCTAGAGCATAGGGAGATGGATTTTGCAGCAGTCTGAGCCTGTCAGTGTAGATGTACCCCTCTACTTGATTGGGGTTGCATTAAAAGCCAAGTTTAGCAGCATATCTGGAGGCTTATGCTCCTTTTGTCATGTTGAGCCTTTGGTTTGGCTTAAAAAGCCCCTCAGTATCCCTGGTATCTTCCACAAGCACTAAATTAACACACAAATGCTGAAGGACGATGTAAAACTCCAAACTCTGACTATGATTCTGTGATTTTATGGAGTTCTGCATTGCCTTAAATCCAGCACAGAGCTCCTGATCATCGTGTCAGTGGGCACTGAACAGCCCCTCGTTTGTCAGACCATTGAAATTCAGCGGCTGAGCACTTAGTCTTTTGGAAAACATCCTGCACGCTGTGATTTACAGCGCTGTGGAGCTGATTAAAAAGTCACTCGTTAAAAAGGTATTTTTTATTATAATTGCTAAATATTTTTTGGTGTGGTTAGTTGGATTCACCTTTAAAATGATGTATGTGCTGGCTCTTCTCCCGAACTGTCGAGCCAGAGCCACTGGCTCTTAGATTTGTACCCCAGTGGCAGAGGCTTTGCAGTGCTTTGCATTTTCATGTGCTTTCTTTTCTTAAGCAGAGGAATATCAGCATATTCTTCTGGATAGGGTGGAATTTGGAATCCTGGCTTTCAGTCCCAAGTACCAGTTCCCCTCTGAACTGGGAGATTTAACTCCTCCCCTTCCCTTTCACAACATTTAGAATTGAACCTATCTGTCATTAAATATTCCAGAAGTCCTGTATAAAAAGTATTTCTTCCAGCTAGCTGAGGGTTGTAGGACTTAATTTTCCAAATGTGGTCTTTTAAGTAACAGAAGAAAAATGGTGCAGCAGCTGTGTTTGCTGGGGCAGGGCAGGTGGCTGCAGCAGGAATTAAAATAAACTGATTGAGGGGGGGAAATGGTTCTCACAGTGCCAACAGTGAAGGGATGGGCTCCTTGTGCTGCATGGGATGGAGATGGGATTGGATAGACAGGAAGGACCTCAGGAGGACTAAGGCAGGACTGTGACTGCCTGGAGAACACGGAGAGCAACACCCACATCTGTTACAGACAGAAGGAACCTTGTGGGGATCTGCTCTGCAAGGCACGGGTGAGGTCTGAGGGCAATCACAAGGAGAGGGAAACCAGCCTGTTTGAGAGGATGGAATCTGGATTTCTAAGCAGGTTTCATGTCAGGACAGATCCCTAAAGAAGTAACTTGATAGCTGAGCTGGCATTTTTAACTCATCTCAACTCTTGACTTGAAGGCAGCAGTCAGCCCTACAATATCATCTTCAGAATAAGATACTGCTTTTCTAGCAGAACAAAAGAACCATTAATGACACCAATTAACCAGTGTAATTCTCATTTACACCTCTTTATTACCTTCCACACACAGTATGTGATACATTATACATCCCATTAATTGTTAACATACACGCAAGTCAAGATCTTTTATTATACCAGGTCATCTATCATTGATACAGAGATATAGATATTTTATAGCTGAGCCAACTAACACCACTGTAGAGCAGAATCTATAACCATTTTCACATCAAATCTGATTGTGTTATTAAGCCCTTTAGAAGTCCTTACCATGTAATTTGGCCTCCTCCCAGAAGACATTTTAGAGAGGGGAACAAAAAAGTGGGATTTGGGGTAAACTGTCTTAATTTTGTCGGATTTTTAAAAAAAATTGAGATTATTTTTACCATTTTAAAGCTAGAGGTGGTTGTTGTTCTGTTCAATGGTAAGTTTCACTGATTTAACAAGAATAATTGTTTTCTTTTAATTAACTGAAAACAGATGAATTAGAGAAGAGGAAGGATTAAAGGGTAATGTAGGTGGGAATTCTTTTTTCAAAGTGCCAAGGGTTTTTGCATTTTCAAAGGATAGAAAAATCAAAATGATAATGCAAAGGTGTAACACTGTTTGCTTATTCCCTGCACAACTCCAGTTATCAATGGGCTGCTTATTGCCCCAAGAATTGCCATTTAAAGTGCTCATCCTCGTTTGAGGTGCTGGGATTCAGGAGCGCTGAGGGGTGGCACCATCTCCCAGCCAGGACTGATGTGCTGCTCCCAGGGAGCTGCAGCACAGGGACATTCATGCCAGAATGGTTTTTGGAAGCAGCTACCAACAGTGTCACCCCTCAGCTGAGCCTGGAGACCAACAGGGTGATGCTTTTCTTCTGCTTTGCTCCTGAGAAGCATCACTTCAGGCCCACGGAGTGTGTCAGGGGCGTGGCACCCTTATTTAGCCTTTCCTGAAGAAAATCTCTCCAAATTTAATTTCAGTGGTGCCTGTGCTGGTTCTGCCTTGTATCTGTATAAGAGATGAACAAAGGCACTGGCCAAGCCCATCCATGACTATGGAGTGATGAGGTGACAGGAGAGCAGACCTCCATCTCCTCTCTGTGCAGCTCCAGCCACTGGGCAGAGCTCACCAGCCACCAAACAGAGCTGGAAAAGCTCCCTGCCAGCTCCAGGCTTTACTTCTTCACTCATATACAAGTTTAGTGCATAATAATATATAGAGAAAAGCATCTGTGCATCTGCTCTGCTGACTTGTACTTGTAGTACTGAATTTCTGCTTTAGGCATAATTCACAGGATCTGGTGCTTGGGAAGTGTAGGACCTGAGAAATGCTGCAGTTCCATGTCTTCTCTTGGAATTCTCTTCCAATTCCTCACACAGGGCTTGTCCCTGGGCCCTGTCCTGCCTCTTACCCACCTTGTGCAGGCAGCACCCACGTCCTGGGTGGGATCTGCCACAACCTGTACGTGCTGGGCCCCAGAAAACTGCTTCACACTGTTCTAAATCCAGCCTCCATTAGCTATATTCCTTAATTAGAGCAAATGAATACTAATTATTCATGGCTACTATTTTATCAAAATGAATGGCAGCAGCAGTTGGAGATTTTGCCCATTAGATTTTGAGCTGTTACACACAAAATGTTGATATATTCACTTCATGTGGGCTATTCTGGTGAACATTTAGGATGGAAGTGATTTGAGGCTAATGCAGTGTCAGTAAACAATTAAATACCATTGACTGAGCTGTTGATGACCCCAAGTAGGGAGCACAATGTAAGAGGGAGAAGGTTTGTGTTAGCACAGACCCTACAAAAATACATGCTAAAGCATTTTTAAATCCCTAGAAGCTTGCTATGGGAATAACTCCCCAAAACATTGCTAGTTTTCATTGTTTTCAGTTCCTATGGCTGGATTTCACTGTTAGTTAACACATAAAATTTAATTAATTGACAAAAAAATTTTATAATGGCATGGGCTGTAAGAGATTTTCTTCAAAAGAAATGTTGCTGTGTTTTCTAATGGTATCTTGTACCACATCTGGGCTTTGTAGGTGACTCTTCAGGCCAGTGTTGGTAAATTCTTGATAATTTTGTAATCTCCAGTTAGAGAAAGAGGAAATTAAGCTGTAGATGAGCTTCTCCAGTTATCCTGGTTCTGTACAAAGATACACGAGAGCCTCAGAGTGGCTCTTGTGAGTTAATATTGAAGAGCAAAGCTCTTATGTTGGGATCACAGATGAATATTCTGTAACCACAAGGCAGCCTGTGCTGCTGAATAAAACTTAAAAAATCCCTTTAAATGCTTTCAAGAAAGTGTTTATCATTTTTAGAAAATCGAATCTCCTTTGCTGTGGTGTTGGTTGTGATGTTTTAGAAGGGATATTAAGGTTCTAAGACAGAAGAATATTCCTGGGGAGACCTTTGCAAATGCCTAAATTGATAAGATGATTAACCATCAGATCTTTAGCAGACTAGTGATTTAATTAAAAAAGAAAAAGACAAAAAAACCCCACAAAACAAAACAGCAACTTGGTTGCACATAAGTTTAGATGTTATTCACATTTGCTGAAGGTTGGTTCAGGCTGTTATAGAGGGATTTTTGTACACTGCAGTCTCACAGTTGCAGTATGAAGCTTGTATGGGGATATTATCATGTATTAAACTAGAGAAAGAATGTAGTATATGATAAATGTGAGTGTTCTCTGTGTACACACCTTTCCCTTTAAAAATATTGTGCATAAAGGAAATCTTGGCTTTAATTGAAAACAATAATTATGGCAGTTATGCTGAAAGCAGGAATACAATGCTAAAAGAATATTCTATACGAAGAATGTGTATTAGATGGGGTTAAGATTCAAAATGCATAGGAGTTCATTGCAGTTTGCCTTTATTTTCCTTTTTTTTCCTTTATCACAAGGATTAAATTTCTCCAGGCTGGACACATTGTTTCTTTGTCAAGAAAGCAGTAAAAATCATCTTAATTTGTGATGCTATTTTTTTGAGCTGACAGAGTTCGCACCAACACTGATTCAAATTCCTAATATTAATCCTGAAGTTTCTATTTTTCCAAACCATGCCTTTTAAGCTGCTCACAATTTTTCCTTTTCTTTGCATCTTTCTATAGGAAATAATTGTAAGGGGTATGTTACCCTTCCTCTCATATCTGTCCCTTGGCTGCACTTGTATGTTCATTTTGTCCTTCTCACCTGTGAAATGTTGGGTTTCTGTTGTGAGTTCTCTGCTGTGTCAGCACTGGGTGATGCCCAGGTCTGTACAGGCTCCCCTGTCCTGCATCCTCAGCTGAGCTTGGCAGGCTCTGATCCTTTTTTGTCCTGGTGTCTTTTGTCCCCTTTACAGAATTACCCTGTAAGTCTTTGCCTCACTTGCTTAACTTTAGCTCCCTTCTGTTCTTAACCATGTCCTGTCTTTTAACAATTTTACATCTGATTTTCTATTTTAAAACTCAGAGCGTTTATTGCCATGAATTAGAAGACAATGAGACCAAACTAGTTTGCTGGTAGATGTAGAATAACTAAAAAAGCTTAAACTTCCAGATTAAATTATTCATTCCAGTTTCTTGCTTGGCTTTAGTCTCCAGAAAGCTCAGACACACCAACAGCTCTGAAAGGCTGTTCCCAGAAGGACTCACTGCAGAAGTAACACAGTTCCCAGAAGAACTGGGCACAGAAGTAACATCCTTTTATTCCCACTCACTTGCTTTTAATCATTTCTGTATTTTAGGGATGGGGGTTAGAAAGATCAAGCAGTAAATCCTCGCTGAGCTGAAAATACCAGGACTTGCAGTCTCCATGTCCTCTGTCCTAACCAAGCCCTTGCTGCAGCTCTGGGAGGAACCTGGACTGACCAGCTCAGAGACCCCAGAAACCCGGGGTGCTCAAGCTTTTCAAACAAGATCCATCATCTTTGCTTTTCATCTCCTTTTTTTTTCTTTCATTCTCTTTTTTTCCTTTTTTTTTCTTTATTTTTAAATTTTTTTCTTTTTTTTTCTGAGCAATCTTCCCCAGGTTTCTGGTTGATCATTCATTAAGAGTGCTCTCTCCTTCAAACTGAAGCAAGTACAGCCTGAATTGCTATTCCATTACTATACACCGAGCCTATTACCAGCATTTTTATTTCCACATATCTGTCATATCAGCCCAAGCCACACTCAGCAGCATTTTTTTTTGAAGCTTCCTATGCCCACTGGTGGTTATGTGGGAGTCAGGATTAGCTCCTTTTAAAGCATGTAATAGCTCTGCAAAGAGGGGGAACGGGCTGGGAATGTGTCATTGGAGATTTTGATTAAATAAAAAAAAACCTAATGGGAAACTGGTCTGGGAGCCAACTTTGAAGGGGCTGGAAATGCAATATGAACAAAGATCAGCAAAGCTCCTCAGGTTGCCCAGAAGTATTAAGTGTTTCATTTGTGAAATCCCCAAAGTCTGCCAATACTTGAAAGCTTGGCATGATGCAGGAGGTGCACTTGCTAAGACAGGGTTAGCACAGATGGGAGCCAAGGAACTGAGAAGGGTTTTTTTTTGTCTCCATCTGATGAATCTTTAAGGCTCCGGGTTTTTTTGCAGGTGGATTCCAAAATAAGAGAGCAGGTGGCATATTTTAGGATTTCAAAGCAAACCTGTAGTTTTAGTGAAGGAAGGTGATAAAACTCCAGAAGGGGCCTGGGTTTGCAGCAAGATCTTTAAGGTGTGTTATACACCCTGCTCACCCCACAGAAGATCCTTTAATCAGAGATAAAATACCTCTGGTCCCTCTGCATGTTGAGATTCACAGTGCAAGGAAACTTCTGGGGTGTTCTGGAAATATCCAACCCCCTGCAAACACTGTGTTAGATGGGAAAAAGGGAAACTGGGAGCAGCCCAGCCACAGGTGGTTCTCAATGAGTTAAATCAGAAATATCAGGAAGAAATGCGGGTTGAAAATGAACCTGTTTTAAAAAAGCAACGTGATGATTATTTGGCAAACAAAGAAGACACATGGGTTCAGCAGCAGCACTGGTGCTGTCTTGGAAAGAAGGACTTTTGTCTTGTTTTCCAGTCACCCAATTCAAGGTTTTGGTGGCTGAAACCCTGACTTTTCAGACTCTTCTGTGTAGGTGAGTTTTTGAGGTATGAGAGAACCCCTGAAGTCTAATAGAAACCTTTTAAGTAAATCTTACAAAGCTCTAATCTCTCAAAAGCTCCCATGTTCTTCTCCTCTGTTCTTATTCAATTTTTAATAAGAACAATTCCATGCAGCTCTAAAGCATGGCTCAATTAAGAAATATTCCTACCAGGCATCTTTGAAATCTTGGGAGGCTTTTCCTTTTTTCTTTTTTTCCTTTTTTTTTTTTTTTTTTTTTGGTTTACTCCTATAAATCTCGATTTTGATTGGCTGGAGTTTAGAGGAGTTTCTCTCTAATTGCAAGCTCCACTTCCCACTGTTATTTACAAGTAGACCAAATAACTTTCAAAGTCTTATGTTTTATGCTTGAAGGAGACCACGGAACACATTAGTGCTGTATTCTGAAGTTACAAAAAGCATCTTTGATCTAATTCCCTAGACATTATCTGTCCAAAAAGTATCTCTAGGTCATGAGATGTAATTAAAAAAAAAACAAGTCTGAATCAAACTTTCAAGCCCAGGTATTTTATAGTAATCAAACCTTAACTGCTTTATGATTCACTTTTATTTTTATAGTGTATGGCACTCTTCTTGCTGCTCTGGTTAAGCTTGTATCAGCATTTCCATTATAAAATGCTGCTTTCAGGGGTTTATAACTTAGCTGCAAAAATTTACTCTGAGTTTAAGATGGCACTATGACCTGACTGGAAAATCATGTTTGTATAAAATACGTGGCTGCCAATACGCATAAAAATTTTTGGAGCCTTATTTTGGGCTTTCAGAGCAGATTGCAATGGTCGTGTCTCATCAGAATATGCATTGTTAATGATGAGAGAAACAAACTGTGCCTGGAGCCATCTCACACAATGGCTGTGGCAGGTTTCATTTTCTGGTCCAGTGTTTGCTGGAGTCACCCTGACTCCTCACAGCTGGAATGGAACCAGAGCTAAGACAGAGACACTCCTCTGGGTTTGGGCTTCCTTGCTTTGCTTTTCCCCCCACATCCAACACGCTCTCATTTTGGATGGTTATTGATTCCTTGTATGTGCATCATTTCTAATTGCTCCATTGTAATTGGATTGGCAGAAATCAGCACAAATAATTATGTTTTGCCTATTGGAAGGGCTGGAGAACTTTGGATGTGATGCAGAGTCTTCAATTCCTCTGTTTGGATGGAGCTGGGAAGGGCTGTCACTGTCTGTGAGCTGATGGTTCTGTGTCAGTGCTGACCTGATGGCTATAAAATGCCTGGATGTGTTATCCAGAGCATGAAAAGTATAAAAGAACATATGTATTTACCTGTTGCAGAGCAGTTATGCTCTATAAAAAGGAAGCAATATTCTCTTTACAGTTTTCTAGAAATGTTTCCTTTAGAAAGCAGTGGCTAGCAGGCGTTTTTTAGGGGATGGAAAATCTGTGTGATGTTTTCTAACCTAAATTCCACAAAATTCAGTCTCTGGGTTGTGGTGTGGGGGGGGGTCTCTGCCTTTTCAGGAGGCTTTGGGAGATGGGCTGTGGCTTTTGTTACTCACTACCACACTATTTTGCTCAGTCCTTTTGGTTGTGTTTCTTGTCTTTATCATTTTCTCATGCCATTTTTTTTTATTTTTTTAAACTTGAAGGTAAATGGCACAACGCCACAAACCATGGAGATTTAATTTTCTGCATTCCATTTTATTGTGCACTTGTATCTTAATGAGAAGCAGCTCCAGGAGTTATCTTCCCAACCCCCCCCTCCCCGAGCTCTGAAACACAGACTTTTGGGATCAGATCTTTCCATTTGTGCAAAACTTCTGAAGACAATGGCCAGCTGCTGCCAGGTGTGGCTGCCTTTTATTCACAAATAGCAGCATCATTTCAATGTCTGTCAGACTCATTTAGGCATCTTTAAGGAAAAATGACAAAACCTACCAAGGCACGTAAATATGGGATGTCTGAGCGGGAGGAATTCCTGAGTCACTGATGTCTGGGGACCCCATCAACACCCATAAATGTGCCTCAAAAATATCTCTTTGGTGGAAAAGGAAGCACTCATGGACAAAGGCATGGAAGGGATAAAATGCCAAAAAGGGTGGAAAGAAAAGTACTGGAGGACAAAGAGTTGGAAGGGGTAAAATGCCAAAAAAGGGAGAAATTAGGAGCAGTTTCAAGTCAGAGAAAAAAGTTGTGATTCAAAGCAGCAAAGTCTCTTCATTCCATAGATACCTGTTGTTCCAAAAGGATTTTAACAGAGGAATGTTTTGCAGTTTGTAGATTTTGGGTGACTCTTGTCCTCCCCTCCCTTGGCTGTGCACCCGCAGTGACCAGTACTGAGCTGGGAATCTCTCAGAGACACTTATCATTTGTACTTTGTGGATCAACCCATGGAAAATCAGATCCCTGGGGACACTGAAGGAACTGCTCAGCAATAACTACAGCCTGGCTTGGTTATTTTTAGGGGGGGGGGGAGGGGGCTTGGATTTTTTCACCTCTTGTTTTTTACAATCAAATAGATTCACCACAGCAGAGGGTGGACTGTCTGGGGATACAGGGAAAGCTGATGTGGGACAGGCCATCTGACTGCAAAACATTCAGTTGTCAAGGACCTGTGCCAAAGCATTAGCCTTACTGAGGAGGAGGAAAAGTCATCAAACTGACAAAACTACTTTTAACTAGGGCAGGGAAAAGAACACAGGGAATCACATCTACTCTGGCAAGTTTGGGAAAGGCTGAGAGGGGAGAAATCAGTGCAGCTTCTGGAAAGCTTTAAGAAAGTAAACAGACTTTTTTTTTTTTTTTTTTTGCTCCCCAGGGATTTAGGTACTATAGGTGTATGTACAGCTTGTCAGTTTAATATCCTTCCCCTAAATGCTTAGATTCTATTCTTTAATCAATATTATTCTTCTAAGAATGGCACCTGAGAATCACATTCCTCTTGCCAAAATCTCCTGAAAAGGAGAAACTGAAGTTAGATTTGCCAAGAACTCTTTATTCATAGTGTGTTGTAGCCCAAGACCAGCCCAGTCATGGAATAGTTATGAAATCTCACCCTCACTGAAGGAGCAGGAGCCTAAATCTGTGCTGTACCTGCATTCTGTGGTGATGAATTCTGACTCACAGGTGCCCCAGCCCTCAGCCTGGGATTGCCAAACTGGTGCAGGGCATCAAACAGTAACAGGTCCCTCTTTAAGCTGAATTTTCAGCAGCGACCTGGTAGTTTTATTTGATTTATTACTGGTTTTTTAAAGTTTGATGAAGATTAACTCCTACCACACCAGCAGTAAGTGCCATAAGGATTGAAAACCTCTCAGACTTATTTTCATTAAAAAAAGAAAATAGACCAAACCTCACAAACAAGCAAAAAACTAAACTTACAGTTGCACACTACCCCAGCACACCCCCTCTAGTTTGTTCTAAAGAGATATTTATTATGGCAGGAAAAGGAGCCAGAAGCTTTTCTGTCATTAGTGAATAATGCCACATGACTCCCTTGTGGCACAAATGCCAGATTATGCAATGCAGGATAGTTATTGTCTCTAAATATAGTATTGTTTGGTATAGAAGTGTCTTCAGAATAACAAATTTTCTCTCATGGACGTTAATATTATACTTTAATAAGGCCAAAATAACTGCAACAAATCTCAGATTTAGCTAAAGGGCACGCATTGTAAATTCAAGTTTGTTGCTCTCACTTTCATAACTCACTGGAGCAGTCCACTTGGTGACCCTGATTTACTTACCCTTGTCTTATTAGAAGTAGTACAAATCCGTTGTAGTATTTCGCTGTGAAGTGGCAAAAGCTTGTAGTTAACACTGTGTAAAACCTTCTCCTTGTTTAATGCTTTCTGTCACACCACCACATTCCTGCTGCAGAATGGAAACAGCACCCACAGCCAGTGGGCTGCAAATTACACCACAGTTCATCACTCAAGACTCTCCAGCATACGAGAGTATTGCAAATATTTATATTAGCAGCTTTTGTGCTTGACTGTAAAGATTAGAGATCTTACAGGGAGTGCTGGAGGAATTACAGCTCTGAGGCGTGGGGGGTAACACACACAGAAGATGGATCTTTCCTGCAAAAATCAGCTTTCTTTATTTCAGGGCGGGGGGAACATCCTCTAAAAGTCTTTGCAGTTATGAAAGTTTCCCTGCTTGTTGTGCAAATAGTGAGTGTGTTGTTCTGCAGTTCACAATTGAGCTGGGTGTGAAAGCATTTCCTTGCTGGTTGAAGTGGTGAAAGGTGTCCTTGACTCAAACCGAGGGAATTTTAGTGAGGGAGTAAAGGCATCTTTTGTTCTTGGTGTTTTGTGGGGTTTTTTTTTATACAGGCAGCACAGTACAAACATCATCCACTATTGTCAGCACAAATATGAACTCTTATTTTCATCGGGAGGTAACCTACTTTTAAAAGAGCACCTTGAATGCTGAATTTTATATTACCTAGAGAAAATCAAGGGGGAAGAGAAGCTCTTCTGCTGTTTCAGTGATCTGGAGAGTGGGTATATTTGATACAGAGAGGAAAGGGGATTATGACCAGCACTGGAGAGGGATGCTGCCCCATGTTTGTGACAAAAGGGGCTGTGTGTGTTTGTGACAGTACCCTTTATGGGCTGTGTGAAATGTGTGGATTCCTACTTCCTTGATAACTGTCCCTGTCCTCAGACCCCCCTATCTCAAGCTAAAAGTGCTGTAGGGGGGCAGTTTAGCAAAGCTTTATTGGTGAATAACTGGATAATGTCATGGTCAGAGACTGGGACCACTTGCCCACTGATGCCTCTGACTCCTCAGCAGGGACTGGGGAGCACCAGAGCTCAGGGGAAGGTTTCAGAATTCCCTTGTTTGTTCTTTCAGGCTGTTAAACACAACAGGCACATTTAACTAATTAATAAGAATTCGAAAGGCAACATGAACCCTTTTTTTAGGAAAAACCACACAAATGGCATAGTCATTGCAATAATAAAAGGTGCTACCCCCAAAAAACCCCTGTGTCCTTTTGAGCAGCTTGTGTGAAGTGACACTGGGAAGCCTGGCAGGTGTGAGCACATTGACTCACACACCAGCTCTGCTGATGACCAGGGGAGACTCTCATGTGGCTGAACCTGTTTTGGGGGAAAAGGTGGAGTTTTGAGTACAATCTCCTTTTCCTTCAGATACTCAAACCTTTATATTGGGATATCCAAACAGTAATTTGCAAATGTGAAATTTTCTGCCTGCAGGATAAATGTGAGATGGAAACTTGGTTCAAAGGGTGCATCATGAGCATTATCTTGCAGTCTGTGAAATGCCTGTGCCTGAAAGGGAAGAGTACAGGCAGCTGGCAGAGCGTCTGTATAATTATTGTTTGGTCTCATCTCCCTGACTCTGTTGTGGATCAGAACTGCATTTGATCCTTCACTGGGCTGCTCTGTGGCTGTGGGAGACACAGGAGGAGTCTTTGCTGCCTGCAAACCTGAAACTCCTTCTGAATTTTGAATTTTTTACTTTATGCTCTAGCTTCCTCCTGATGGCCATTCGTTAGTGCAGAGAACAGTTATCAGATGCCACAGGAGCATGGAAAATTTCCACTCTAATAAACACTCTCGTAACTGTCACCTCCTTATGATGTGCAGAAGGATGTGTGCACAGGATTGCCAGCTTTTCCTCTGCACCAAGTCTGACACCCTTCTCCAGGGAGCTCAGTATTTCATAAAACTGTCCTCCCCATGAGTTGGCTCAGCAAAGTCACGACAGGCACAGTGTCCCCCAGAGCCTGGTAGTGGCTGATCCTGCAGAGAGAGTCAAGGATCAAGGTGAATGTGTTGCTTTGGAGCCCCCTTTAAACTGATCAAACAAAGTGATCCGTTAACAGCACAGGAATTCTCATGTTGGGCTTTTTTTCCTAGTGTTGAAATGAAGAATATGCCATCCTTGAGCCCAAATGCAGCCAAAGTTCATGAAAAATGCAGGCACTTATGGGGTTTTAAAATGAGGTTTTTAAGAGCTGGTTCATCAGACAAGAAGAGTTTCCTAAAATGAGGGACTGACCATTAGAAGAGGCAGTAAAAGGAATTCCAGAGGAAATGTGAAAAATGTGAATGCAGCCACTCATGGAAAAGCAGGTACAAATTTGTGGATAAGGGAGAGAGGTTTGTCCATGGTGTCAGGGCAGGAGTAACAGATTCAAAGTGAAAGAGGGAAAATTTAGGTGATATATGGGGAAGGAATTCTTCCCTGTGAGGGTGGGGAGGCCCTGGCACAGGTTGCCCAGAGAAGCTGTGGCTACCCCATCCCTGGAAGTGTCCAAGGCCAGGTTGGACAGGGCTTGGAGCAATTTGGGCTAGTGGAAGGTGTCCCTGCCCATGGCAGGGGGTGGGACTGGATAGTCTTTCAGATCCCTTCCAACCCAAACCATTCTGTGAAATGTGGGTGGCTAAAACAAACAAGTCTTGATTCCAGTCCATGGATAAATCTGGCTCATATTATCTCTATGCAGGAATATAAAAAAATCTCTGGGAAAACTTTCAGCTTTATCAACACAGAATCATGCACATAAGTTGTTAGACTCATACTTAGCTCTGAGAGCAAACCCCAGGATCTGCATTCACCTTCACATCAATTATAAAACTGGCTGTAAGCCTATTAATATGTAAGCACAATTTAATGTAGCAGAATTTATCAGCAAACATATGCAAGAGTGCAGGTGCACATGTGTACCCATGTTAAGGCTGAGTTATGCAGAACCCTGGAATATAATTTCAATCAATTTTAATTTGTGTGAGGCTTGAAGAGAAGTTGACAGCTGATGGATAGATCCTGCTTTTTATCCTGCATCCGGAAGACATAAAAATAGCAGGTGAAACCACTAATGCTCCCTGCCAACATCTCAAAACTTGGAGCAATTGCCTTTCAGAATACACCTGTATCACCCCTGTGGATGATGTCCATAGTCACAGGTCCATTTCTTCAGCACAGGATTTTGGGAGAGCTTCACAGGACATCCCAGTAACCAGCATGACCCAGATGGAAATACCAGTTAGTTTAAAAACTCGCATAAGAAATACTCCTCAGTGGCTTCCTGTAGAACTAGGAAGACAATATTAAGTGAGTTTCTGTAGGTCTGGTGATATTTCATTAGAGATCTGTGTGATGGACCAGAGACAGTGCTTATTACTGTTCCAAATGACACAAACTGAGAAGGGCTGTGATTATGCTGGAAGACAGGATTAGAATTCCAAGTGATACAAGCAGGGGAAATAACCTGAAGCAAAGGATGCAGCTAAAGAAAGACAAATTCAAGGTCCTGCATCTCAGTGAAGATAATCAACTGAGCAAAAAGAAGATATGGGAACAACTGCTGAGGAGCAGGTTTTGCAAGTCAATCAGTTGAGCATGAGGTGAGTGTGAGCCACCAGTGCTGTTCTGTGGGAAGCAACTGGAATTGGTGAAAATGACCGAATGAAAATTCCCAGATATGGGGAACAGTCCCTCAGTTCTGTGCAGTGATGCTCAATTACACTTGTTTTGGGGCACTACAGTTCCAGCAGCTCAGAGTGCAAAAAAGAGGTCAGAGAGAAAGTCTGAAGAAATCTGGAGGATGGGGAAAGATGAAATTAGTTAGGGTGGTTTTGCCAAAAATCCATCATCTGAATAGCCCTTCTTACAATCATAGGATGGTCTGGGTTGGAAGGAATCTTAAAGCTCAACCAGTCCCACCCCCTACCATGGACAGGGACACCTTCCATTATCCCAGGTTGTTCCAAGCCCCGTCCAACCTGACCTTGGACACTTTCAGGGATGGGGCAGCCACAGCTTTTCTGGACAACCTGTGCCAGGGCCTCACCACCCTCACAGGGAAGGATTTCTTCCTAATACCCAACCTAACTCTGCTCTCTGTCAGTGAAGCCATTCCCCCTTGTCCTGTCACTTCAAGCCCTTGGAAATAGTCTCTCTCCATCTTTCATGTTGACCGCTTCAAATCCTGGAAGACCACAATCAGGTTACCCCAAAGCTTCTCCTCTCCCTCTATTCCTACCTCCCTTCTCTCCTCATTTTTCCACAGATCAAGATGACAGTTTGCTGCAGGAGGGCTGGAATCTATTCCCAGTGAAGAATAAGTTCACAAAGAAAAAAGAGGGGAAATGGTGCTTCTGCAGCCACTCCTGAGTATGTTTTTTGAAATGCAGAGCAAATCATTCCTCCTGGCTTGGGTGCACCACCCTTTGTTTCTGCTGGCTACACTACTTTCCAGTTCCTCTTACCAGCTGAAGTTTGACTTTAGAACAGGAGTTCAACATAAGAACTGATAATTTTATGACCTGCACTAATATTTGTAATCACTTACATTAAGAGGAAGACAACCTCATCTCATGCTCCTGGGTTTTAGAAGGGCATTAGAGAGCAATAATCTCCCTGTCAGAGCTGTTACATTCTCATGTCGGGGTTCCCAGCAGAGCTCTGGGCACTGCCTTGTGGCATCACCCACAGCAGCACTGCCCTGGCCACCCTCTTCCTCAGCAAACCTGCTTTTGGAAGCTTCCAGAGCATTTTTTTTGCCTATATCTCCTCATCACAACAGATGCCTTCCTCTTCTTGCCAGAACAAGCTCCAAAGACTGATGCAAGAGTACAATAAGTTGTGAGGGTTTGGATTAGTCTGTAGAGAAGAGTGTGTGTCGTGTTAGATAACTGTATTTTATGACCTGCACACTGAAAAAGCAGGGACGACTACAAGTTATTTTAAGTTCTAATTTAGTCTTCCAAATGAACATGAAACTATTTTGCAATATCAATATGTTTCTTAATTTAAACAAATCTAATTATGCTAAATTAAAGATTTATTTAGCTGACTTGGTAATGTTAAATGCTTAAATATTTTAGATGTCCGAGATAAACGTAATAAAATGACTCCATTTAATCTACAAATTAATCCAAAAAAATAAATTGCATTTTAATTACATTGATAATGATCAAGCTCAAGGATGATTGGCATATTCCTTCCCTAAGACAGCCAAAAGGCAGGGAGAAGCAAACACTGTGGGACAGAATTGGTTTATTCCCTACACCACTGGAGGTTTGGAATTATCCTGGTGAGTTTTGTACATGCATTTCTGACTTACCCTGAGCAAAATATGGCCTTGTACCTGAAACTGGTCCAGCACATTCCCACGCTGGAGATGGCTCCAGTAACGAAAATCTGTCTTGCAAATGACTCATTGTAAAAAGACTGTGCTGAAGATGTTGAAAATCGAGATGATGCATGTGAAAATGAAGTTAATCAATATGAAGATGAGGACCAGCAGTCTATCACAGCAGAGCTGTTTGATAATAACGAAACGAGGAAACAGGCAGTGCCAGGGAAACACGGGAAATTGCAGGAAATGTCAGTGATAATAATGAATTAGGAGCTATTTCCAGCAACAGAAAGGGACTGAGTGTGCAGACAAAGAAAGGTGTGCTAGGAAGGTGTGATCCTTCAGTTAACAGTTCCAGATTTGGGGAAACCCAGTGATGTGAAAACACACACAGAAAATAAGCAGTTATTTCATCTCTCGCTGTAGTTACTGCAACTGTGCATTTAGTAGCTCTCAGGTTGGGTAATTTCTTATGCAAGTGACTGTTGGAAACAGAGAAATCAGCCCTGGGTACACAGTGGGACTCTGCATGTGCAAATTGGCCCATTCTGTTGTACCTTTTTGTCCCGGAACTTACGAGGAAAAGCGTTTTGCAAAGCTGGTGGTGAGTTTGGTGTTCATCCTTGCTTTGGGTTAAAGCAGCTGTGAGCACATCAATCAGGGCTGGCCCAGGGGTTTGTGTCTTTACAAGGAGCTGCAGTGCTTTCTATTTACTCCTACTATAACTCCTGAACCCACAGCTGCTTTCCCAGCCCCTGCTTTCCTCTGCCTCTCTTCCAGCAGACATTTTTGTGGCGTTTCCCAGAGGTTTTATCCCACTGGTGCTGGTTGGTAACTCTACCTGGCCTCTGGCTTGCATATAAAGTGCCAGTTTTGACTTTATCATTATTAAATGCATGCATATTTAAGTTACTATTACTTTTGGTGCAGTAATATGATATTATATATATTATTACAAAAGTGAACAGAGGTGAGAGACAGCGATGCCCTTGGCAGGTCCCTGCAATGGGACACCCTGGCTTTGCCATTCACCCCCTTGCATTGTCATGGTAAAACTTCCAGTTTGATGATTACTGGAACATGTAAAATTTAAACAACTAATAACATTTTACAAACTCATGTTTTTTGCTCAATTTGCGAGTCCATTATGGATTATATAATCTGTGGGGCTTGGGGACCATAACTTGAAAAAGAGAATGGAGGAAGAGAGTAGAGATTCGTTTCCTAAAGTTCATGCAACAGACTTGGTGCAGGAGGGAAAGTCTGGTTTTGGTACCCAAGAGGATAATCCTTAAATCTAGCTGGAGTGGAGTCAGGGAAAAAAACAAACAAGCAAAAACCCCCAAACAAGCAAACCAACCAAATTAATGGACAAAAAAAGGCTCAGGGATCTGTGAGAGAAGAGAGTCAGAAGCTTATTGATAGTTTTTACTTTTATGTGTATGGAACATCCAGGTGCCCACATGCCCATCACAGTGTGATCCTGGGAAAAGCAGCATCCTGAGGGAGCAGCGAGAGATGCTATGATCCTACATAACCATAGGAGTAATTATGATTTACCCACCAACACACAGACGTCGTGTCAGGCCCTTCCTGGCCACTCCTTGTAAGCAGAGAGGCACTGGCTGTGTCCTCAGCCTGCAGCCCTGGTTTCTCCTGCCTTTTAGAAGGATTTGAAGGATTTCTTTAACAATTTCAAAAAGCACCAAAGTGACTTTGAAGCTCGAGTTTCATTGCCTTTCACTGATGCTTTTCAGAAGCTTTGTAGCCTCTCCTGAGTATGATTTATGCTCATTTTAAGGTGCATTTGCAGTGCCAGAGACGTCCAAGGCAGTCATAGCTCAAAGGAGACTCGCGCCCTAAACTCTGTCAACTTCTACTCAGACTTAATGGTGCCTGTAAAACTGCTGACCATGAGTTCCCTTTCAGGATCCCGTGTTAGGAACCCATATATGATGATTATTCTTGCATGTAAGAGCTTCTGTAGGTTTCTATCGATGGGTCTTGTAAGAACTGGCTTGGGCTTCTTCATCTTTGCATCTCTCAGTTTGAACAAGTTCTTGTTCTTACAACAAAAAAACAAAAGATACTATGCCTATGTCATTTTAATAGAGCAAATATCTCTCTATTTTGATTTCTTAAATTCCTTTTAACTGGACTGCAGAGAAACAAAACTGATTGTTTATCAAATTAGGTCTTGGAAAATGCTTTCCCCCTTGAGGTCAAAAACCAAAAAAATTCCGCTCTTGAAAGTTATTTTGGCTTTGTGCTTCTTTAAATCTTCTCCAACTTTTTCCTCCTTTGTTCTTTATCCAATACCACAAAAATGTAATAACAGCAAAAGTAGACAATACAGATTAGACAACCTGGATAATATTTAAGTAAGTGCTCAAGTATTTTCTTAGTGGGCTTAAGCACAGTGTTGTGGAGTGTATGGCATTTCCAGCTCATTGGGATGAAAGCTGTTTTCTGAAATTGTGGGACAATAGAGACCTTACAACAAAATAGAACTTTTCATTATGTGATTTTTGCTGTCTTCTCATAGTTAATAAAATGTCTTTTAAAATTTTTTAAAGTAATTAATGAAAAGTCCTATTAACTGTTGTGTTTCTACAGAAAGGGCCATAAGTTTCTTTAAGAGAAAATTAGACATATCACTTCTGATTTAGTAAAGAAATATTTCATGGTGTTATTGCAATGAAAATGTTTTCATACTGTTTTCAATGGGAAAATACTGATTCAGGAAAACCCAAATGTTCAGCAAGTGTGTGGATTGATCCTACTTATGAGGGACAAAGAACAACAGCTGTTTCTGGAAAAAAAAACTTTTTTTTTTTAAACACAATTCTAATCTCATTTTGAAACTGTCGCTGTCAAAAAATTGCATTTTATTTTAAATTCTATTTTCCAATTGCAACTTTTACACATGAATATATTGCTTACCCTCTTACCCAGTTTTTTTTTGTGTGTGTATCTGTAAGGATTCTCTTTAGAACAAAGTTTTGAGGGTTTTTTTCCCCTAATCAAAATACAGAGCAAGAGGATAAACCTTTCAGAATTTTTCCAAATTGTCCAGAAGGTGAAAACTCTGTTTCAGCTTTTTGATATGTCTCTCTTGATCAACTTTCCAAACCTTATCTGTACAAAAATCTTTGATTTAAACCGTTGCAGAGTAGTCTACCTAGTTGTAAGTACTGGATTTTTGTGCAAACTCAGGTTTGTGTTCCCAGAGTGATTGCTGCTGTCAGGATTTGCACATCAAAACTGTAAAAACACAACACGAGGCTGGGGTGCATTAGCCTGGGATAAACTGGGATGAACTGCTACTTGTTTTATTTTAGGATTACATGGAAGGCTCGGTTGGAACTATATATCAGGTTTAAAGATGGTTCAAAGAAAAACTCTTCATCAGCAGAACAGTAGAAGCTGCTATCATTTTTAATTTTTATTGAGCCCTTTTAGCACCTAAGATGACCATAAGGGAAAAACAGACAAAAATATTGCCCATTGTAATAAATAATTTGACTCCAGTTTCAAGCCCGTTATTAAATGAAATTTGAGGTAATCTTCTAAGCAGAGCTTCAGGGCACCTGTGACTTTTAAATGGAACTATCTTGTTTCTAGGGAAATACATACCTTTAAAAATGAAGCTTGAGGCTAAAAGCCTCAAACAATAAATCTCCCTCCAGCTCTCTCCTCTGGGGACGTATATACTATGCAGCCTTCAAGCAGGGCACTTAGCCTATCTTTGGGTGTCTTTTCTCTGGTGTTAAACTTCTTTTACAAGGAACATCTGGGTATGTCTAGACCTTTATGAGTTTGCAGAATCCAAAATATCTCCTTTTGATACCAGCCTGACTGTGGGCTGTTTGGGTGCCTTCTGAACAGCCACTGTAGCTGTCAGGAACTCAAAATGTCAGACTATTTGTGGTGCTATGAAAATAGCTGCTTAGCCCCAAATGGATATGCAGTTTGCTCACAAAATTAGATTTTTAGCAAAGACACATGTCCAGTTTAGCATTAAGTGTCAGGTCAGTGTGGCCTGAAACTTGAAATTCCCATTTGTGGACTAGGGAAGAATTCAGAGATTTAGCATCCAGGAGCCTCTGGAAGATCCTTCCTGAAACAAATGGGTTTGTCTTCTGAGAAACATTTAAGCCTCTGGTAATGGTGCTAAACTATTGAACCATGTAGTAGCTACTGATTAATTCAGCACTACCCCTTCTGAGCACTTAATACAGGAATCCTGAGTAAAAATAATAGCTCTGTAATTAATGCATAAGTCCAAGGGAATGAAAATAAGGTGTCACAGGTGTCTGTGTTGGAACACATGACGTATATTTATATCAGGAGGATAATCTGCTCATCCTCTTTGTTACAGTGTGTTCTTGCTGGTGTAGACAGTCAGGTGGAGTTGCTCTTTTTGCTGCTGAATCATAAATGTTGCAACAGCTGGTGATGCTCTGCAGCCACATCCCCAGGCAGGGGAGGAACATGTGTGCTTCACTCATTCCACGTCTGTATGTTCATGCCATCCACTCCCGTGGAGATGGACCCATCCAGCTGCTCTGAGTTGACTTCTCAATTCATTCTGATTTTGGTATTTCAGTCAATACATTGATCACTCGTATGAAGATGCTGCCTAAACTCTGCAATAAAATGTAAACAACAGAAAGGTACATAGAAAACCAAAATAACTCGTTATTGCCAGTTATCTGCTCATCAAAATCCTAAGGGGGCTGTGACCTGATTGGAACTTTCCCCTAGAGCCATACAATAATTTTAGCTGTGAAAGGAAATTTTATGGCATGTAAGATTAGCCCACACTAATGCAAGGTCAAAAATAATAGAATCAATAAGCAAACTCAATACTGTTAACATTTTGAGAAAATTACTACTAGAAAACAATGTCAACAACAGATTGAAATGGGTCTCCAAAGTTGTCCTATTGATTTCCTTTCAGATTCATGACAATCTAACTCTTTTTCCTTTGCAATATGGTATCCATTTTTCTTTCCTTCTTTTTTTTTTTTTTTGTTCTTTGCGTTTTACAGCCCATTTTAGCTATGAACATTTGTTAGTTTATTATTTAAAAATATGGCAAAATTAGTATCTTCGAGTTTTTATTCTGAAATAGACAAAAGGCTCCAGTACCGTTCAGAAGTGGTTAGAAAGCCTAAGGCTATTTTCAAGTTTTAATTCTGTTAGCAATGCACCAGCACAAAGTGTGGGGAGGGAGAGGGAGGAAATTGAAAGCAAGTTTGACATTTGTTTAGAGCTGTCAAAACTAAGTGTACTAAGAACGAGAGAGAAGTCAAAAGCTTCCACGTACATTCAAGTATTGCGTTTCATATCAGTAATAGTTTGCGTGAGCAACGCTATCACAAATTGGCTGTGTTGTGTCTTTGAAGTGAACAAACTTTAATTTAGCTTTAAAGCAGAGGCTGTGCAGTCTTGGTACTTCAGCAGGATGTGGCAATCGGGTGCCTTGGGTTTGTGTTTCCAACAGGAAACTGCTGTTCCAATTTTCCAGTGCCGTAGCTGAACTTTGTGCAACACGGAATCATAGGATGGGTTGGGTTGGAAGGGATATTAAAGCTCATCCAGCCCCCCCCTTGCCATGGGCAGGGACACTTTCCACTAGCCCAGGTTGCTCCAAGCCCTGTCCAACCTGGTCTTGGACACTTCCAGGGATCCAGGGGCAGCCACAGCTTCTTTGGGCAACCTGTGCCAGGGCCTCACCACCCTCACAGGGAAGAATTCCTTCCCAATATCTCACCTAAATTTTTCCTCTTCCAATTTGGTCCCATTACTCCTGTATATATACACTTGTGTATGTGCTCAGTGATATTCCCACTCTTGTGTGGTGTTTGAAAAACAACTATTTAGTAGTGGAACATTGAGATTCTGGGACAGATGTGGCAGAGTCAGAGACGAATAGAGGAACAGCAAGGAAGAGAGGGAGGAATACACCCCCCTGGTGTCAAAGAAAGGGCTGATCCATCATCTCCCTCATCACATCAAATCAGGAGGACTGGAGAAGAGAGAATGTCCCTCCAATCCATGTATGAGATGACTAGCACAGTATAAGAAGGTAAAATCAAACATCAGTATTAGTCTAGACTCTCATGTAAACCCTCTCCAAGGAATCGTCTCTGTTCAGAAAAGGACTTTACCTCCCACACTCCTTTACCCACATAAATGCTTTCCACAGCTGAGGCTGATGTTTGTAAAGCAGAAGGATGGATTGTGTTATTTGATGATCTCATGGTCGGGGGAAAAGTCTCTGTGCAAACCACTCTTCCTGTGCTGTTTTGAAGTCTGGCTTTTGCAGGCTGTGGGTGCAGCAGAGACAGAGCTGCAAACTCCAGAGCTGGTGTTCTCACCCTTTGAAGTCCTGACATCAACAGCAGGACCTGGGATTTTAATTTAGATATATCTCAAAATAAGTTTTGTTTATAGTGAATCTACTTCATCTAATGTTACAGCTGTTTTTAAAACAGTAGTTTTAACTATGACTTTAAAATCTATTTTTAAAGCTTTTTGTCCTCTGGAAAAAAAAAAAAAGACTGTACGAGGCTTGAGAGCAGTTTTGGCCATCTTTGGCATTCCTGTACCATTTTATTTCATATGGATATGCATGAACAGCATTTGGCCATTGTGAGCCAGCATGTGCTGCCTAAGTGAAACTCAAATATTTTCTTTTTTTAATATACATCTACTTAGAATTATACTGAATTATCCTTGAAGAAAATTATGGTTAAGTAAAACATCTAATTTCTTAGGTCCAGACTGGAGATCAGAATAGGGATTTTATTTTTAACAAATATGATCCTTACACTTAAAAATGAAAACAAAATCCCTTTTGATTTCTTTCTAATGGAGATCTGTACTGTGACCTGGGTTTAGATTTCTGATTCCTCTGCACATTGTGCTCAATCAATCTCGTTTACTTTTTACCAAAGATCTTTTGTGTTGTGGGGTTTTTTAAAGTTCCCCAATTTTTTTTTTCTACTATGTGATTCCTTTTTGCTGCTTTAATTAGGACTGTGTCTCAGACCAAACATGATTTTTTAAAATAAATGTGTACAAGGGACAGAGCTTATTACAGGGGGTTAATAATCAGACCACGCCAAAGTGAGGCTGGACATCCTGCTCCCAAATAAGGTGGTTTTGAAGACAAAGAGTGAGGAGAGATGTGAATAAAACCTAAAGCTCAGGCTTTGACAATCAGACACCTCTGGAAAGGGGAGCTTTGAACCCCCTTGTTGAGCTGCACTAGAAACAATTTCTCCTGCTTTTAGGACGAATGCTCTGTTACACACTTATCCTACATATGAGAATCTCTTCTACTCATTCTCCCCTTGGAAAGGACTGGGCTTTCTGAGTTGCCATTGTGAAATCTACCTTGCAGCACCGAATCATTATATATGTGCCATATTATGCACTTGATATGATCCCTGTACCCGTATTTCCTGCAGTACATTTAGGTGGTTTCCTTCTGGGATTGCACCAAATCGCTCTCCAAAGATCAGCTGATGTTTGTTCATGAGGGCACAGAACTGTCATCAGACATCCCTGCTTTCCCCCATCAACCGTGGAGCAAGTCTGGCTTGTAACCCTGTGTGACAGTTAGTTTTGTAGGTACTGTTGCGCCTAAATTAGCTTTAATGAGTATTATATGGAATGGACTTTGTGCTTCTCCCAAGTTCAACAGCTTTGCTTATTTCTCTGGTGTCTCACAGTTCCTTTTCTCCCTCAAACATAATCCTTTCTGGCTTTCACTTGTAATATCTACACTAATTGTTTTCTGGGGCAGATGTACTGTGCAGTCCTGATGTGGCCATTGCTGTAGCAACGCCTGTGTTTGCAGCAAAAGCAAGTGCTGCATTCCTTACAAAGTGGGCTGAGAAGGGCAGGCTATCAAAAGTTCATTTAACAGGGTGATTTCCTGCTGGCCTTATGCTGCCAGTGTTGGACAAAGATTGGCAACAGCTCCTTAGACTGGTCCTAGACAACAAATGATGGTGGAGTTTGTGAATCTGATCAAACTTTGACAACAAACCAGAACTTATTTGAAATGCATTTCTTGTCATTGCTGGAGAGAAAAAAAAAAATAGAAAAAAGAAAAAACAGCACTGAAGGGAGTTGTCACACAAAAGTGTGTGGTATGAACTCAGGGACCTAAAAAATCAATCATGGCAATTATTTTACTAAATTATTTTAAACTGTAGTGTGTCCAGAAGTCTTTCTGTTAAATGTCTGCTGTCACAGCAACAAGCTGTGCTGTTTCCATCTCTGACCTTTTTCATGTTAAAATGCGTGTCAGTATGTAAAACAGAAGCACTCCACACAGAAGATGACTGTGGCAGTGCTTTGCTTTGCTGCACTGAAGGTCCTGGAGATACATATTTTGCAGGAAATGAGTATAATGGGACAATTCGCCATTTAGTTAGAGGGGAAAAAAAACCCACCAACAACAGGCAAAGGTTGCTTTTTTCAACATTTGTTTTGTCATGTTCATTTTCGCTATGATATATTTGAGGGAACAGAATGGAAGACTTAAGTGGCACATGCAGAGAATGGATGAGTTGATGATGAAGTGTGAAATGACCATTAAAGCACTGACCGTTTATCCCTAATACTCTATTTGAAGCTGAGATCTAAGTGGAATGACTTTAGTGGTTGCAGCTGAGTACCTGGTGGACAGGAGTCCATATGTCATAGGAATCTGAATCAGCCACTGCAGTTTAACATCAATAACAGCATTGATTCTGAAGAGTTGTGGGTCAGACCAATGGCATTAAAGATGTGAAGAGCCTCAAGGAAGATCTGGGGAAACAACTGGGATGTTTTCAGAGCAGGTTATAGTATTTTGTTTTCAAATCTGCTCACACGTGAACATGAAATGCTGTAACAGGTACCCTTGGATTCTCTGGACTTGGGTCCTCTGCTTTCAGGTGGCAATGAAAAGACATTCGAATGCAGCCACCTGAACTGCAGATACAACTGAAGAAATTGTGAACATCAGGTCTAATTTCCCTCCTACACTGCAGAATTTCCAGCCTCACTGTCTAGGCCAGACTAAAAGTCTTAGGGTTCTATCCTTAGCTCACTCAAGTCACTGCAGATACTTTGGGTGCAGGGGACTGGTGCCACTTCACATCAGACGCCAACTTGTATGATTTGTTTTATGTTTCATTGCTTTGGTGTGGATCTTGCTGTACCATCAGTCAAGTGTTGTTTGTTTTTTCTAAGACTGCATTCATGAACGTTTGTAAGAAGTGTTTGGTTTAGTGAGAATGGTGGTATCAGGTCAAAGGTTGGACTTCATGATCTCAGAGATTTTTTCCAAATTTAATGATTCTGTGATTCTAAGTTACTACTGAGAAATTCTTATTGGTTTTTTATGCTCCAAGCAACCTACAGACCTTCATCAGAGCAGGTGCTTAGTCACCCTAAGCTCTGTAAAAAGCAAAGAACTATCCCTCCTGAAAGGCTTGTGACCTCTCTTACAAAAGAACCTCATCTGTTGTTCATCCCAAAGATGCTGAGATGGAATTTAGAAAATGGAGGATTGCAGCAAGGTGTGGGGAAGAAAAAGGTCTGGCTGCAAGACCCCAGTCTTGGAAGAGGAAATTTCCACTCTAAAGGTTGTTTTTCCATGGCCCGGTGTCAGGTGAAAGGAAGACCTTTTGAATTGGACTGAGCTACCTTGCCAAGGCTGTGGAGTTATCACCTCTGAGAAGGTCAAAATTAGTAGCAACTGCTTTGCTAGAGGGGCATTCAGCACAGAAACCTTTGAGTCTAAGAGCCAACACCTACCCCAGAGAGACATGCTGGCCAGGGGAGGGGAAGGTGCTCAAAACAGCATTATTGGGCCTTAGGGAGCAGGTCTGGGAGCTGACAGTGCCAACAGCACAGGGCTATGATGGCAACTGCAGAGTCCTGTCTGAACCAGGACTCTGAATTCCTGATGGGATAAAGGAGAGTGGGTGGGGGTGTCTTCTGGGTGTGTGGAGGAGGGTCTGGTGTGAGAGGTTCTGGGGGTTCGAGGTGTGTGGGACCAAGCCAGTGTGATCCCTGCACACTTGCCCCAGAACAGTTCAGAGATAACATAAACCACACAAAAGTGTTGTAGTAGGGACCTATGTCCTGGGGATAAGGATCATGCAGATGTTCAGAAGCACAAAAGCAAAACCTGAAGGATTCTGTTGCAGAGCTGTTTTCGGAATCCACATCTGATGGCTCCACGCTGTAGGAACAATAGTCATGTGTAGAACAAATTACATGGAATAGTACAGAAATGAGTTCTATTTGGAGCTTCATTCCATTCCTCCTCCCATTCCTTCTAAATCAGGTTGATTAGAACTGCAGGAGAGTCCCAGGCCAGAAGTGAGCTGTTGGCTCTTCAGTACATTCCTTATATCTGACCAGCCACAATAAAGTTGTTCCAGTGTAAATCGGCTTCATGGTTGGAAACAGAAATTATGTCCTTTGAGAGAGATTTTAGTTCAGAGAAGTGAGGTTTGGTGTTATGGTTTCTTTCTTTTGAGATTTAGATTGATGATTAATGAAAAATACTATATAGTAGTAACTCATGGGGAAATTATATCCATTCTGGGAAAGAATGGATGTAGATATATATATATATATATATATCCTCCCTTTCCCAGGAGTTTAGGCTGGAAATCTCTAGAAAATTAATCAAATAATATGTAATTATGCCATTTCACAGAGATGATGGCACGCACAGCAGTAAGTGCTTGCCATCCACTTTCAGAGTGCTAATCAGAGAGTGGAGAAATTCCAGTGTTCTGTGTCTCTGCAATATGTGATGTACAATAGCAGGTAATTTGTGTAGCCTTCACTCACTGCTGAGCTTGAGGGAAGCACGTGTAGTGGGTGATCCCCACAGGGGATGTGAACTCGCTGCAGCACATTCCATGTTCTCTGAGGCTGGAGGGGAGGAAGGTGAGCAAGTGGCTTTGTGGGAAGGAGAAAATGTTGTTTTGTGCCTGTCCTTTAGTCGTGCAGAAATAGTCATTTAGGTTGATTAATGTGTTTGCAGTAAAACAAAACAAGAAGGTCTGTGCGGACTTGTGGAGCGTTTTATGTATGCAAACAGGCATTAGCTGGCAGGGGCCATGCCAGCACAGATGTGTCTGAGCAGGTACGAGGGAAACTGATTCAGATCCACAGTTTCTTTTTTCTTGTTTAGCTGTATGTTGGTTTTACACCACCTTGTGTGTGAAACTGCAGCCAGAAAACCTGGTGTCAGAGCAGGATGTGGTTATTATTTGACCTAGAGATATTACCCCTGTGGAAAAAAAAGGGTGTCATCAGTAGCTATGTAGGATCATGGAAAGAGATGGTTTAGGGCTTGGCTGGAGGAGCTGGAGTGTTACTACCCAGGATAGGTCATCAGCCCTTTCCCCTGCAATCCCACCATCAGCAATGCCTCCCATGCTCCAGAGCAGAGTCAGCTGGATCTGCCCAAACTCTCCTCCCAAACCATTGTAGCCTGGGTGGATAACTCTGCCCTAAAATAGATAAAGAGCCCTTCTGTGCTCCCTCCTGTCAGTTGTGCTCTGGGGGATGTACCTGCAGCAGTGGGAGCTGTAACACTGGTGACTGGCAAATCGAGTGCTGGTTCGGGCCCTAAATAAAGAGGTGTATGTGTGTGAGATAGTGTAGGGGGGTGTAATATCATAATGAAGAGATTGCCATGTGGGCCTTACAATTTAAACTTAGCAATCCATAATGCAAGAGCATGCTTTCTCACTTTATTTTGGTATCTGGAAAGTTTCAGCACTGGCACCATATCAATATTTATTAATGCATTGTGAACTAGAACCTGTGATTATTACTCATGCTATCTCATACTTTACAAGCTTCAGCTCTGAAGAATAAAATCACATCTGCTTTTGCTCTTCCCATATTTTATTCAATGTTTTAACAGCTTTGCCGTAAATATCTCATCCATTATGATTCAGTTGTGACTGTATCAACTTCACATCTCCTGTTTTATTGCTGTCATTATAGTTAAACAACGCACTGTTAATTCTGTTAACTAACAAGTTCATTGTTCTCAGTAGTCAGCAGTCTCTGATTGTTGAGTCCACAGCATTACTGGTTGTAAATCAATCCTGGGGACTGAGTGAAGCATTTCCCTTCACTTGGAAAATGAAGATATGTTCTTTAGTAAAGGTTGATTAATAAAAGGTTAATTGTGATCCCTTGTAATAAAGCTTGGAGGGTAATTCTGATTTACTGAGAATAAAACCAGTGATATCTGTTCTTTTCAACTTCTGTTCCAGCCCCCAGACAACAGCAATTTTCTTATGCACTAAGCTGAGTGTTAAAAGTTGTAAACTTAATGCTGGGGGAGGAGGAGGAAACCACTCAAATTATGAGTAGAGAGCAGATTAAAGAATAACAGCAAATGGAATGGCCAAAGTGTTCATGAGTGGGACTGGGCAAGAGCCCTGTGTTGCTGGGGAACGAGAAATGGTGAAAGGAAAGGAATGCCATTAGATATAAAGAAGGAGCAGAGATAGAGGATTTATGAGACCTGGGTTTGTGCTTTACAGAGGAATGGAACAAAGAGAGGCAGAAACGTAGGTGGAGCTGCTGATGGGAGCAGGAGAAAGCAGAGTCAGCCAGCAAGGGACAAAACCTGAAATTTAGGAAGGGGAACCACAAGGGAGATGGTATAGAGGAGGAGAGGTAGTTGGGAAGCCATGTGTTGGGCAAAGGTGAATGGACAAAACCCATTATTTTAAAACTCTCATGGCTTCAGTGTATGTTTTGGGAGCTGTTTCAGCCTTGCCAGCGCCCTCCAGCTCAGGGCATGTCTGCTGCTGTGCCCTTCTCCTCTTCCTCAGTCCTTCCCACCGCTCGAGCAAAGATGATGGGCAGCAGCTCTGTGGGGTCTGTGCCACCCTGTGCCAGGAGGGAAACAGGTTGGCACAGTGGTGTGAGGAGGAAAAGGAAGGGGGGAGGGAGTGGTGAACATATTTGAGGTGGGTCTGAGCCACGTTCTCCTGGCTCTGGTCCTGCTGGGCTAGAAGCTACTGAAATTGGTTGAAGTGCTGCAATTTGGCCTGAGATTGAATTTCTGCAGAGAACAGAACCTGCCCTTTTGGGGAGACGTGAGTCAATTGATTTCACAACATGAGTAAGCCTGTCTTCTTTGGAGAAATATGGAGTCATTAGATCTCATTTTTTTTATGTACAGTTCCTAAAGGAAAATATACCTACTATGATGCTTGAAAGCTGTCTCTTGAGAAATCTTGCATGCCTGCTGATCATTTGGATTCCTCACAGTCCATAACTTGCTGCCTGTGTGTTAGAAATCATTCTAAATTAATTGAATGAAATACACAAATGTTATGGGTCAGGATGTTATGAACTCATACCAAATAAGGCTGAAATGTATTTTTTCCCTTTTTTTTCAAATTATAATAAATAGGAATGGACAAATACAGCTTTAATACATTTTTAATGAGACTTCATGAATTTGCTATCAGCAGGCAGCATGTAATACTTGTTTAAATAAGCTGGTTTATATTTGTTAAATTTTTGTGTAACTATACATTCATAATATGGAATAACCACAGAAAGATAAAGGACTATGTTGGAACTGCACATATGGATTTAGATGTAGACAATTTTAAAATTAAGGAATTATTTAGGAAAAGAAAAATTCTGTGCTGGATATGGCTGAGTGCCATGGGATACTGGTTTCATTATTTTATACAAATTATGTTACAAGTTATGTCAGTGTAAACCAGGTATTGTTTTTTATGTTGCAAGTTTAGTTTTTAAGAAAAAAAAAATCAGTGTTTAGGTCTGTTGATAAAGGAAACAACCTGAGCATGCAGAAGGCCACTTTTTACCTTTACATCCTATTGAGTTTGTTTGTCCATGGCAAGTTTGGGACACATCCCTCTGCTGAGCTGTGTGTGTTTCTGCAGGAGGAATAATTGGAGAGGGAGTGCACTAATTCCCACCTCCCCATTTGGAACTCAGTGTGAGGTAATGCATCAACCACACCATGTACCTCAGCACAGCAGCAATCACTTTACCTGCTTTTTAAATTGAATTTAAACACGGGACAAGAGCTGTATGAAACTGGGATTTAGTTCACAGGAGTGGGTTGGGATCTGCTTTGCTGATGCTGAATCTGCATCAACAGTGAAGTTCCCAGTAAAACTCAGGAAAAAAACACACACACCCAGCCCAGTTTGAGATTCCAAACTGGTTGGCTCAGAGTCTGACCCATCCACTCAAAAAAGCCCTTAACCCTTTTGGAATTGTTTTGGGGCAATCCTGGAGCTGAAGGATAGATCTGGGAGCTCTAACTTTGATTTTTTTGCTCAGCTGTGGACTTGTGTGCAACCTGAGAGTGCATCTCTGCTTTACTCTGAGTTCTCATTTACAAGGCATTGACAATAATAGCAATGTATGAGGGTTTAGAGACATTAATTTCTTAGTATCAACCATCTGCAAATCCTGTATGTCAAAGATGGAGGAAGGTAAAGAACAAAGAGGAGAAGGAAGAGATTCCTACAGTTCTGAAGGAAAGGTTTCCTTGAGTTTTGCTTTCAGCATTTTAATGCTCTGCAAGATTTTATCCGATTTCACAAGAACCCTTGTTCCCTTTGTTGTAAGATTGTGTGTTCCATGGAATTCTGGGTGGTCTGATATTCATCTTGGGGAATGCAGTTCTGAAAAGAAACGCTCTGGAGGTGAGAGGGATTGGTATCACACACACCGAGGCTCAGCTTTGGACGTCAAAGTTGTCTGCTGTATAAATATTAGGGGCTGTAACCCTGAACTTGAGAAGTATTCAGGTTTTATCTTCTATTAACTGACTGAACTAAATGTAATGTCTCACTTGATAACACAGGAATGGGTTCTGCAAACACCAGTGGGTGTAGGGTGGCACTTGCTGCCCTTCAGTCTTTCCCCAGGCTGTGGTGGGACAGATCTATTATTTACCAGGAGAGGATAAAATTCCCCACATTTACCTAAGGAGTCCACTAGGGAACAGCTCTGATAAGGTGGTAAACTTTCACTTTGCTCCATTGACATAGTTGAAAAGAATTGGCCAAAACCCACATTATTTTGGAGCTGGTTGCAGAACCAGAGACACACCACAGTGAATATCCTTAAAATCCACCTCCCCACCTCCTGATTGATGACTGCACATATAAAATATTCAACTTTGCAAGCCTTTGATGATGGCTGGTAGGAAGCAAGGGGGTATCAATGCTGCAGTGAAGGGTTAGAAGAGAAAGGGGTCACAGCTCAGAACAGGTATTTGCCCAGAGGTGACCTCCAGAATGGGCAATGCATTGTGTGATGGGGAAGGTTATTAATCTATGCCAGACACATGATCACATGTGAGGCTTGTACTTTGTATTATTTAATTTCATTCCAATTATTCCCGAAAAAAAACAATTAAGAAAGTGAATAATTATAAAAGTAAGGTCAACTCAATTTTCTCTACTAATGTTTTTAGTTACTGGACTCATTATTGCTAATTTCTTTCATAATCTTTGCCATCTAACCTCATTTGTTTCATTGCTAAGTGGCAAGAAGGGTGCATCATAAAACTTCCCTGAAAACAAAGCAGAAAAATCATGACATTTTAGTGATTTCCTGAGAAAGTAATTATCTGGTTTTAACCTTTATGGAAAGAATTCTTCTGATCAGCTTCAATATAGCTGTTGCATTTCCATCTTTCCTTTTCTGATTGCAATTTTCCAAATTAAAAACATATAGCTAGGTAGGTGGATTAATATCCCATCATGTTTTTCTTCTGATAGTTATATTATTGAATCATAAAGTAGTTTAAACAGTTTTTAGACCCTAAAAGAAAACTACTCCCTATTTGCTATATAATTTTAAAATGTAATAAATTTCACAGCACCAAATTTAAACTTTTTTTTTTTTTTGACTGATTCATTTGGGCTCATAAAACTACCTTGAATTTTTCCTGTGATACTTGAGAACCAGCATATGGGGGAATTTTGTGCTGATTTTGGAGAGTAACAAATCAGGTTGTTTCCTCTAACCTGTAAATGAGAATTCAGGGGCAAATATCCCACTTTTTGGATCCTTCTTGAATTCAGTGATGCCCTGTGAGGAGGCCACCTGTGTGCAAGAATTTGTCAGGCCAAATATTTTATCTTCTGTTTCCATTCAGAAAACAAAAAGATGGAGGAGGAAACCTTGGAAATAAGATGAGGGTGGTAGAGAGGAAGATTAAGGTTCTGGTTTTATTTGCTCTGTACCTATTCAAATGAATACAGCTGCCTTTCCCTGAGCAGAAATGTGTATTATTATGCTATAATCCTCTAATGAAACTTTAGAATAGAAATTTCATTTTATTTCTTTACTTTAAAGTTTGGGGGGGGGGTTCTGTTTGCTTGGGTTTCCTGTCCTTTTTACGAAAATATTGTTATCTGTAAGCAATATTTAAATGTCTGTGCTAACATAAGCAGTCGAATACTTAGAATGAAACATAGGGCTAAATCCTTTGAATGGTATTGATGTATATGGCTAATAAATTCAATAACACATTTATGTGGGCCTTCATAATTCCTTAATTGTACAGAAACCATTATATAAGAATGGTAAAGTGAAGAGGAAGCTCTTGTAGATGTTTAAAGGAGCATATCCCCATCGAGAAGCCTAAATTAAAAAGGGTGAGTGCAGGTCAGGAACAGCCTTTCAGTGCTGATGGATTTATGGAGATGGAGGTGACTGGAAGAACAACCTCCTTATAAATTTCTATGACTATCAGGTTTCCAAGCAAAAGGGATTTTCTTTATTTTTCCTACTTTAATTTCTCACTTCTAAATGTAATTAAAAGAAGATTTCATCTCCACCACCCCCCTCTCTGGTTCAGCTGAGCTGCTGCTGATATTTTGGTAGCAGCAGGGTGTTTTATTGTCTCTTCTGCAGCAGCTCTGTGTGCAGGGGATGGATGCTGTGTCTGTAACTGTGACATGAGCAGAGAGAATGTCATGACCTGGGTGCTTAATACCAATTATGTGGGGTGGTTTTCCACAGAGCAGGGCAGGACTAGGGAAAGGAATCCTCTACAGATCAAACCATGCCATTAAAATACCATGGGAGAGGAACAAGGATTGAGACTGAACTGATCACTTTTAAGGCTGGAAAAGCCCTTTCAGATCGAGTCCAACCCATGCCTGACCCCCACCTTGTCCCCCAGCCCAGAGCACTGAGTGCCACATCCAGCCCTTCCTTGGACACCTCCAGGGATGGGGACTCCACCACCCCTTACTCTCTGTGTCAGGATCACCTTCAAGCTCCAGCAAAGAATTCCCAACAAACCTTTCCCTCCCTGTCTCAGCATCCCTTTCCTCACCTTCCTCTTTGCCATTTTACTCTCTCTCATCTGCGTGTCCCCATCACCCTCAGTGGCTTCCAGCAGTTGTGTCCCTGGAAGTGAGGTGAGGTTGGGGGAACCTCAGTGCAGCCCCCCAGGCTCACCCCACCTGCAGCAAAGGGACAAGCCCAGATGCTGCAGGTGGAAGTTGTCTTGTGACAGTGTTTAGGGTGACACCTCTCCAATGCTCCTGGTCCCAGGCCTGACAGGGGGTTTCCCACACCTTTTACCAGTGCATGACATAGAACTGCTGAGCTTCAGTCCTGTGGTTGCACAGATCAGAAAAGGGGGGAAGGCTGCACAAATCAACTAGAAAAAGATCAGCCATTCCGGCTCTTTAAATTCCACGTGTGGTGACACCCACATTCAGATCTCCATATTCAGTCCCCTGGCTAAAACTAAGCTCTGGATCAACTTAATATCTGAAAGACTTCCTGCCAGGGATTATGTTTTGCTGTGGAAGAGAGCTGGGCTTAGTGAACTAATAGGTCTTTTCTATCTCTAACTACTGCCAGTATGATTATGGATTTTTAATCAGAAAAATGTGTTGCTGAAAAGTACCGAGATTAAGCACCACAATTGCCTGTAACAAAAGCAAGTTTTGTTGGATGAGCAGAGATCTGATGAATGACATGATTTGAAATGTTTTCATCCTAATGGCTTCCTCTTCTGAAGTTAATTTTTTTTGTCAGTTGCCAAAACATTTATGAGCAGATTTGTGGATAATGACACTCTTAGATGGGGGTTTAAATAAAAATCTGTTCCATTTGCAACCTAAAAGACCTAGTAGTGCAGCAGACAAATGGGTTTGGAGGCTGATTCTTCTTTTGACAGTGTAATAGATGAGTTGGGATCACTGGGGGTGTACAATGAATAAGACACAAACTTTTAGGCCAGTTGTTTCTTCCTTGAAAGAGTTTAACATAGGAGGCAATAAATATATTTAAAATGCAATTTTGTAGGGAGTGCTTACTGTGAAGACCACGGGACTGCAATCTAGGGAAGTTCTTGTTCCCTTTGTAAACCAAAAAACAGGTAAAGAAAGAGAAGAGAGATGGTCTTTATGTTCTGAAAAAATAGCTAAATTTAGAACTGGTCTCATTGTCCAACATTCAGATTCTTAAAAGAGACAAGAAGAAATCATCCTTTACCAGCCCTCTGGAAGAGGAAATTTGGCCTGTGGGTTGGGAGTTGAATAATAGACTGAATAGAATAATCTAGTTTACAGAACAAACTAGGAAAGGCTATTGGGGAGTTGCTTGTTCACAGAACTCTCTTGTCAAATAAGCCACCAAACAGAAATAAGAGTGGCCAATGCTGCCCATGCTTGAATTACGTGTATTGAAGGGAACATCCTGGGATAGTCTCCTCATTTAGGAGTTTTCTTAGAATCATGGAATCCCAGAATGGTTTGGGTTGGAATAGACCTTAAAGACAGTCCAGTGCCACCCCCTGCCATGGGCAGGACTATCCCAGGTTGCTCCAAGCCCCATCCAACCTGGCCTTGGACACTTCCCCAGATGGGGCAGCCACAGCTTCTCTGATCTTATCTGTACCAACTATATTGTCCGTGCAATAGATTCCTTTTAGTTTAAATACTGAGAAATAAAGTCTTATTTTTCATGCTAATTTAAAAATATCAAGCTGACCCCCCTGCTTTGGGCTAATTTTAAACTCCTTCTGTTGCTCCAGTGATGACACGTTTATAATGCAGCTGAAACAGCAGCAATTGCAAAGTTTTTATTTACGTATATTGTTTTTCCTTTAAATGCTTATGGTGAGGCACTTGCAAATACATTTCTGTTTTCTTCTCCCAAATTTTTTCTGCATGTATATCCTTCACCTAAAATAGGAATGTAGCCCATTATCCCACTAGGAAACAAGGGGGAGATGGTCAACAGTAATTTTGCTTGAAATGCTGTTTTCTTGCAGAAGTAATAAGGCCACTTTTCCCTATCTGGAAAGCATAAACTTTTACCATACTACAGAATGGCATTAATATTATTTCCTAGTGATAATGTGTATTTTCTGATCATGAATTCTGAGGTGCATCTATGTCATGTTGTATGGTATTTCTAAAAAATGTCTTTCCCTCTATTGTCCTGATTTCCCCCTTTTCAAAAGACATTTTGTTATGCTTGATCCAGTCCTCCTTTTCCTCCAACTAGAGGAACTTCCACAATGTCAGTCATTAGAAGGGCTGAAGAACATTTTCTTTCAGTTCATAAATGAATTGACAAAAAAGGTGGAAAACTTGGAAGGCAAATTACAGAAAGTTCAGCTTCTTTACAGACATCAGTGGCAGCTGAGACACATTGCAAATACTTTCAAAATGTTCCTTTAAAATACTTATTTAGTTAAAATCAGTTATAATTTGTAAAAACACATTTCTTCTTTGAAGTCAGCTGGGTTACCAAGTTCTTTCACTGGAACAACCCAAAATTAGATAATTAAATCCTGCCTTTGATTAAAAAAATGGTAAAACTCACACTCATTTTATTGATGTCAAGGATTCAGATTAATACTATTTAGGAAAAAGGACTTGGCATTTTCCAGGTTTTACCTGCACACTCACTAAGCTTGTACAGGGTTGTTTCTTACCATATATTTTCTGAAGTTTATTTTCCAGGCTACTTTTAAACAGTGGGGTTTCCTTTACTGTCCACAGTACATTATTCCACAACCCCATAGATTTTGTTCAGGTTGGACTTTAAATCATCTGTGAAATGCCCACAAGTATCTTCAAAGGCTTCTGAAAAAGGGATGGTTTACAAGGGTGTTTTTTGCTTTGCCAGTATTATGATTTGTTATTCATCTTGTGGATTTTGAGGCAGACCCCTGCTCTGAGCATTCATATTAATGGTCTTACTGTTATTTAGCTGGATAAAAAACACTCAGTACTATGTATGTAATAGTTACATTTCTATGATATACATACTTGGTAAAAGCTTTCTCATTTTCATCATTTAGACAGGTAGGCTCTGGTAAATCATGTGCAGCACTCACAAAAGGATGACAGTGTGGTGGGGGGTAAAGAAAATAGCAGGAGGTTTTTTCTGAAAGCCTTGACCAAATGTTTAAATCCAAAAGAGGCTGGAAATTATATTAATTTCCTTTCTTTTCCCATAGCAAGTACCTTGTCAGACATGGCAGTAAGAGGGTGTGCTTGCCTTGCTCGTGTCATACTCAGGTTGAACTCAGTGTTACAACTCTGGTTTGATTTTATCCACTTTGTCCTCAGCACCTGGTTTTCCAAAGCTCTGGACTTCCCACAGCCTCAGGTGGCTGTGCTGGACAATCCCTAAAGGAGGTCCTGCACTGCAGCCTGGGGGACTGAAGCTCCCAGCTGGTCAAGTCTGCCAGATATTGTTTGAAATTCCCTTCTCATCTCCATTTCCCAATGTGTAAAATGAAGACAGTGTATTTAACTCTCTGAGTATGGGTTTTAAACCCCACCTTTGCAGCTGGCAGTGCAGCCCTTAAGCTCCACTGGCTCAGGGCACTCCACAGTACCCGGGGCAAAGCAGAAATAATACCTAAAAGCCAACTTCTGTTTGAGCAAATATGCAAGTTAACCAAACTCACTGGCTTAAAGTAATTCAGATTCACACAATTTTACACAAGACAAATTTGGCCCTCAGGTGGAATTTCTGTACTTGAATATCTTCATTCTCTGCAGTGTATCATACACTTACATATCTTTTTCTGTCCCAACCTTAGCTGTAGTGGTTTTAATGCCAGAATCAGTTCAGAATAAGGGCTTAAATGCTCATGATCTTTATCTGGAGAGGGGAAAAAATCAGTTCATTATGTACATAAACAGACCAAGAATTCCTGTAAGATGAGGGAAGCAGTAATTTGGTGAACAGAATCAGCAGCTCAGCACACCTTTTCCATCTCATTGGTCTCTCCTAAGCTTTTACATCATTTTCTGCTAAATTATATATTCGTTCCTTTTATTTATTTTTTTTTTAAATTTTGCACGAGCTTTTCTCAAGTTATGAGCACATAAGCAGTGCAAATGGCATATTTTTCTCTTCTTTAATTTGGAGTCCTTGCCTGCTACTCTTCTTCCCTGAACACAGAATTGCTTCTGCTGTTTCACATGCTCATGTGTGTGCACATGCTGCTGCTCTGTTTGTTGTTGTCTTGTGCTGTCCCCCACACACTCATCATCTTTAGTATCTCTGAGTTTATACTGGAGCAGTAATCTTTTAATAGAGTCCCTTTTTCTCTTCATTTGTGCTGTTAAAAGAAAAAAAGAAAAAAAACAAAGAAAAAGAGTATTTAACTACACTTGGAACCTCAGCCAACATGAGTTTAAGTGTTCATCAAGAGAGAGCAAATGTAAATAATCAATGAATGTACTTTGCAATCTGATCAATAGCAATGGTATTAATTTTCTTTTTCTCTCAAATGATCAGAATCATTTAATTTTTCAGCTACTGGTTGCTTCCCATCAAAATACAAACAGCATCACTGTGTGAGGCTGTGAAAACACAACGTTCTTATTTTCCATGTACTTTCTAAAAAGCCCTTGGAATGTTCCACATGACCTGATTTGTGCCAACAATGTATTATGAAGAAGAATATCAGTGTTTTCCTTTAATATCTTAAAAATTCAAAGGCATAAACAGTGTTTTTCCAGCAAATCATTCTCACCTCGTGTTAATTGCTGATCTTTCTGCTGCTGGAATGATCCTGCTTCCCAACAGCCTGAACGTGTCTGTCCTTCACTGAGGTCATAATGAGTGTTAAATGTGCCACATTTCCTCTGTCAATTTGGGGGGGAAAAATGTCAGATTATATATCAAGGGTTTACTCTGAGGTATAACTTTGTGAAACACACGTCACCAAAATAAACTCTGGTACCTGTCCCGCTGGGAATGGGAACTCATAAATACAGAGCCAGAGCTAATTGGCCCCCGCAAGCCCACAAATATAACTATTAATTGTTTTACCTAGAGGTTTGTGACTAAAGTTGTTGTTTTAATGGAAAGCCTTTCAAACTGCTCTTTAAAAGGATATGCTTCACCACTTTTATTAGTTGTTAATTCCATTTTTAACCACCTATTGTTGGTAATATCCTCTTAGCTTGAACACAATCTCTTTTCCTAGCGACTCGATCCATTTTTAGTTCATTGATTCGTGGAGGGTTTTTTCTTTTCTTCCCTGGATTTCTAAAGCAGCAGAAGTTAAAAGAAATTCTTAATTGTTTACTTCATTGTTTGTGCACTGGTATCAGCATCGACATCTGGAGGAATATAAACAGATTTGAGACGACTTTTTCTTGCTCTTGTACTGGAGGGAGCTTTGCTATGTTAAATTGATTTAAGTTGCCAAATATGGGTCAGATAAAGTAAAATAATCTTTCTTGAGTTAACGTTGTTCTTTCTAGCTACTTATATGTAGTTTTTGTTTTGGTATTAAACAATGTCTAGAGGCTTCAAACAGCATCAGTCTCCTATCATGAGGATCAGTGCTTAACCCTGCAACATGGGTCTGGTTTTTGCTCTGCATTAAATCTTTAGTTTTGGAATTGTTGTGCTTTACTCCAACCAGGACTCCTCTTCTTCTGTGGCTGAGTTTTGAGTTTTGCATTTACTCAAACAGTTGGAAATTTTGTGGAAGCCTTTCAAAGAGGAGACACAGGTGTGTGTGTGTGTGTCAGGCAGAATTCTCCAACCTCCAGTGTACAGACTGTGCCACAGAGCTGCCACAAAGGAGCGGGGACAACAACTCTTCTGTAGGTCTTTTGTCTTGTGGCTGCTTCATGGAGAAACATGAGAGGTGCTTGAAATCTGCCCTGTAGCCTTTGCCCATGGAGAAGGGCATCATTAATTAGTTTCTCTAACACTGGGAAGCTTCTCTAAACTCCTGTTAAAAGTCCTGTTAAAAGTCTCTGGTTTGGACCCACAACTGCCCTGCCCCAACAACACAGCAGAGGTTGGTTGTACACACAGTGTCTGCTAAGCTTTGTATGGTGTAGATGGAGCAATGCACTCCAAGTGATGTGGAATCATCAATACAGGCCATCCCCACTCATCATTTACTGCTCAGCTTTGAGCTTTGGGAACTCAGGGCTCAGCCAAACCCTGACTCTACCTCTCCTTCCCAAAGGTACGGCCCTGTGTGGGTTTTCTCCTGGCATTTTGTTTGGCAATCCACAGGAACATTTAATTTATTTTCCGTAACATCTAAATCATTAAAAGAAAAGCTTTGGGGTGCAATATCAGAGTGACAAAGATAATTACAGTTTTAAAACCTTAAGAGGTTTCATGCATCATATAAAATTTTACATTCCACCACCAATTTAAATCAATTACGATCTTTAAATCTATAATTGTGCTATTTAAAGCGTTTTAAAGGGCACAATGCATGTGGTATTTCACTGTGTTCCAGAGTATTTTCACAACAGATCTATTTATTGTGTGAAAGCATCTAGAGGCTATTAAAAGCTGATCAGAGGCATTATTAACTCTTTAGTCTGTCTCCTTAATGCAGGAAGCAGATATGCTTAAGCATTATTTATCACTTAGTCTCAGTTGTGCTAAATTTCTCAGCCTTTAGTCACAATAATTGTAGCAGAGCTTGGAATAGATCATGCAGAGTGTCCTCATAATGCTCAGCCAATGAGTTCTTTGTGCTTGACTGAGCATTCATTCGCTTTTGTATCACAACAAGGCAAAGAAACAGGAGACTTTTCTAATTTATTCCTTTCGTGCTGCACCTAGATCAGTGCACAGGTAAAGAGGGGCTTCATGCAAAGCCTTTTTCTTCACTCTGAACTTTATATCGAGGGGTTTCAGCCCCTCTTTAAGCCACGTCATTACTTCTGAGGTGATTTTACTAGGAAAAAAACCGATCATCTTTCAAAATCCTGAATCAGAAGTTTCGAGTGAATATAGTTTTTGTGACTTAACGTTTTTATTTGAATGGAAATTCTAACATCTCGTGTTTCCAAATTTGTACAGAAATTGAATGTTTTCCGTAAAATTGAATTCTGATGAACGTTTTTTCATTAAACTTTGTTCCACTGAGAATTTCAGCTTTACAAAAGTAAGAAAGCACAAGTGAAGGATTGGAAGTCAGGCAAATTAGAATATCTCAGTAATTTTTCTTAAAAAATGTTGAGAGTATGTTCAAGGGGCTCCATACTTCCAGTAATTCTGACAACAAATATTGGCTGCCCAGCTGTTCATCTTACATCTTTGGGGAATTTCAGGGGTTTTTTTGGTTGGTCAGTTGGTTGGGTTGGTTTGGGGGATTTTTGATACTAAAGAAAAAAAATCAAACACAATAAAACTGACCAACCAAAAAAAAAAAAAAGCAAACCGCACTGCCTTTCAATAAGTGTTGGTCAAAATTTTAGATATTCCCATGTCCACATCACTGCAGCTCAGATGGTCATTAGTGGAAGCTGAAGGTAGTAAAATACACTTCAAATAATTAGTCAGCTTTTGAGGAGAGTGAAGGGGAGGGAAGCTGCACTTTGGTTTTCAAACATTCTTTAAAGTGGGAGTTTTGTTGCTCTGCAAGCAAATTCCAGTCTATCCTTTTTGACAGGGAATATTCATTACCACAGAAACAGTTTTTGTTACTGTTGAATGAGTGGACACAACCTGGGTGTCTTTTTTAACTACAGGTGAAGTGCCTCTGTTCTGCTGCTTGGAAAGCTCTTTTTTTGACATTAATTCCAAACCCAAATAGCCCAAAGAACTAACAACAAAAACTGTTTTTCTTTAGCAACTCAGATGCACCAGTTCATGTGTTCCCCTGGGACCAGCAGTGATGAATGTGTATGATTCTCAAAGAACAGGCAGTATTTTCAGTGCTTTAAAAAAATAATAAATAAAATAAATGATAAGAAGGGGCCCTACAGTCCCAGCTCTGAAGGAAGGATTGTCTTGCCCTCAGATACAGCCCTTGACTTGTAAATTTTGATCGTCTGCCTCCTGTGTAATTCGGACATTACCTGATCCACACTGATGATATGCAGTGCTGAAACAGGAATTCCTGAGCTCACAGGGACCCAAATTGCATTGATTATTTCCCAGACACTCCCAAGCGTTCATACAGGGAGTCAGTGCTAAAGATGTACCTGCACAAATAAATTTGCCCTGCAGTGGTGCTGGGGTGGTGTTTAATAACCTCCACACCCAGAGGTACCTGAGCCTGTGCTGAGAGAAGCAGTTCTGGAGTATTAAGGGCAGGGAGCCTGAGCCTGTCACCCTTGAAGGGAGTGGGAACGTTGTCCTTGCCTTCAGAGGGACACAAACCCTGTTTCATAAGCATTTGTGTCAATGGAATTAATTGTCCCAAGTACTGAGATAACTCTGAGATCTCTCTCCACCCAGCAGAGGGGAAATTGGACACAGCACCTTTTTGCAGAGAATTTCCTGTGGGAGCATCAGCTGTAGGAACTCATTTAAAGCCATTCCCTTGGCTGCTGTTTTTTACCAAGGGGACTTTTTTTCATGTTCCAACCTCTCCAGCACTGACTTGCACGGAAGTCACAGAGTAGGGGTGAAAAAGCCTGGGGAGATGTTTCCAAAAGCACAGTGTGATCTCAGGTGATAAACAAGTGCCTCTGTCACTTGGTTGACGAGTTAAATATTATTTTCTAATTCTGTTCTCATTTGCCAACCTTTAGGATTGCAGTGGGGTGCTTCCAACAAGATTTACCTTTTCTTACCTATTAAAAATAGAGCAGACTGATCTCTTATTCCTGCAAGTCACTACCAGCTGGCTGTCACAGACACTTTATTTTCCTTGCTGTTTTTCCCCTCACATGAGGAATTTTGTGCTGTTCAGATGTGTAGCACTAGAATGTATTAGTTCCCCTCCCACTGTACAGATTAGGAATAACTCCAAATGGAGGAATTGTCCAGGTGGAGGAATTTGGCACAGGCTCTGCCTCACCTGGCACTGCCAGGATTTAGTCTCTGTTATTTCTTTACACAGCCCAAGTGTTCTTAGGTGCAGCACCTTCAGTGCTGTTGGTGGGTTATTGGAGCACCTGGAGCCTCCATGGGTTTCCTTTTCCAGGGGGAATTTTACCTGCTCAAATTGACTTTATTACCAGCACAAAAAGATTGAAAGGAATCACTGAATCTAAGCTCAATGTGCTTGTAAAAGGCCAAGACCATTAAGATTGGGATAAAACAGATTGCTGGAGAGTGAAAGGGGATCCTTGGGTATGAGGGTTGTTGAGTTGTTCTGTCTTAAGTTAAAAAGCAGCAAAGAAACTACTATGAACCTCCAAAAAGGGAGAGGTCTGGCATTAAAAACTACGAAGTCTGGCATATTTGGGGAAATTTAGGTTTTATTTTTTTAATGTGTTCCTTTGAGGGTGAACTCAATAAAGCTCTCGGTGCTGGAGGTCAATGCAACAATATCCACAATAAAAATGGTATCCAGTGCAGTCTGCCATAGAAAGGAAAAAAAATTATCCTGCACTAAAAATATTTTTCCCCCCAAAGTATCCAGAGAACTAGTCCAGTAAATAAAGGAATATGGTCATAGACTAAATAGATTTTGAGATGATAAGTCTTTTATTTTTGCAATAATAGTAGCAAATAAAAAACAGCCATTTAAAATCTGAACAATGTCTTTATGTTCAAATAACAAATATAAATTTCCAAATGGTTATCTCCATATTTCTTAATGGTAATGCATTCCAAGTTCTAAATCCAGCAAACACCCATTTTCATTCTAGAATTAAGTTATCCTATAATATAATAGCAACTGATAGGAGGAATTTATAGTGGAAATAGAGATTATTGATTCTTAATGCATAAAGGATTCATAATGCAAACATCAGTAGCAAAATAATTTTGTATTTTATTTTTATATTTCTTTGGAAAGTGTATAACTGCAATGGCTTATTTTACTAAACAGAGGAAAAGTATAAAAATCTTCGGAATATTCTTAGCTAGAAAGGTAATAAGTGCTTAGATTACTGGATAAAATGTGGTTTGCTTTAAGTAGAATATCTCAAAATAATCAGTTCAGGATTTCTGATCATGCCTACTGTGATTTAAGGATATTCACCTTCCAGCAAAGCATCACACAAAACTCAAAGATGGACAAACCTGTAAAATAATCATCCTAAAAAAGTAACCTGGTTTCCACACATGGATTTTTGGCAATCCTGCCTAACCCCTGAAAAGCCTGTTTAGATGCACATGAAATGCACTGAGATGTTACAGGGGAGCAGATCTACTTTCCCGAGCATTTTTGCTGTAAAAGAAATCACTGTAGGAATATCAGATTTTTTTAAACTTACAAAACCAACTCAGCGTTGCCCTTTTAAATCGTTTCCACTGACAGGCGAATTCACGGTGGCATTTGTTCCTCCAGATCCCAGTACACACGTGTATCCATAATGATCCATCCCTGGAATGGCACAGCTCTTCTGTGCTTGCTACCTGTCAGCACTTGTACTCAAGAACCTTGAATATCAGTGACTCACTAATGTTTTATGATATTTTACCTCACTTTATGGTAGTCATTTATGACAAGACCAGAATGACATAAACTGCCATAAAGCAAAGCAATGCAATCACACAAATGACCATAAATCAAGATAGCAACAGAAAAAGGTCATAAAAAAAGGAAAGAAAATTGGAGAAAACAACATGTGAGTTCAAGATTCACAAGTCTGGAGTTAGAAGTACCAAACTTCAGGACAGATGGATGTGAGCAGCAAGAAAATTCAGTGTTCCATGAACACTAATCATTCCGTGTGGCACTGGCAGTGATACATAGAGGGGCTTTTGTTACTTTTAAGCCTGTTGTGATGTATAAAGAGCTGACTGCAACTGTGAATGGGCTTTTTTTTCTCCTATGAAGTTATCTTAGCTTTGTCCTACACCCTCAGCAATTCCCTACCCAGATGACCTTTTCATCATCTTTTCTATAATCTATATCTGTTGGTTTGGGATTTTTTTTAAACGAAAAATATGTTCCCGGCAATCAGGTTGGGCACCTCGAAAAGAATGGGATCGTGATGTTCTCCTCTTGGAAGAATCTTTTTCTTGGTCTGGAGGAGGAACTCCCAACCAGGAGGGGAGATTGGATGTCTGAGGGTGGTCAGACAGAATTTTATGGACCTGGGGGTTGTTGGAGGTGGAGTAGAAAGGTGCCCAGGCTCATGGGGCTGTGCTGGTGTGGTGTGGATGGGGACAAGTGACATCAGGGAGAACAAGTTGCTGAGCAGGAGCAGAGCCTAATTGGGCAGCAGAAGCTGCAGGCAATGAGGTGTAACGGGACACACACCACACCTTAAAGTTATACCACCATAAAAATGAGAAACTGCCAGCACTGGAGATAACAGCATTTATGAGCAGAATTTATGGGCTGCTCATGTGGTATAAATATATACAGTACACAAACACCAGTGGGAATAAATTCCGCTGGACAACCCTGTTATTTTAACAGTAACCTTGAAAATATTATGTTATTTAACTGAAGAAAGTGTTAAAGGAACAATACATAATTTAATCTCCTTCTCTACCGTGTACAGTGCACCTCTGTATTAGCAGCAGTAATGTTTTCAGAAGTGCATTGACATACATTGATAGTTAATGGCATTTATTTTAACATCTCTGTACTTCTCTGTCCACACCCTTGCTCTGTCATCCTGTGTGCAAGCCTGTTTCTAATCAAGCTGATGTGCTTGAAACACTATGAAGACACAATTTTATCTCTAATCTTGGTCTAAGACCTCTAATTCTTTCCCTGCTCTGCTTCTCTGTTTCCTCAGTCAGCTGCTTTCCTCTTTTGAGGAATCACTTGTGCTCACAACTGCCAGAACCGTTTCTAGTCATTTTTTAAAATTCTTCCTTGTCAAAGGACGGCAGTGTAGTAAATGGATATGACAGAAATGTAGCAGATAAGCAAAAAGAAACCCTAAAAAACCCAGAGTACTTGAGCTGAGAGATACTGAGCAAGTGCATTCACAGTGAGCTGAGCTGGGGTGCCAAGGCATCAAACTCAGAGATGCAGCAAAGGCATGAGCTGCTCTTGCCCTGCCCTGTGTCCTCACAGGACTCTGTGCTGAGGGACAGTTTGTTTCCCTTCTTGTCCCTCTGCAGGAGAAAATCTGGAATATTATGGATCAGTCCAGTTTGACTCTAAAGGTCCTTTTTGTAGCCAGGATAATTTCACCTGAGAGTCACCCACGGAGTGGTAGGAGAGACCCGTGAGGTGGAAGGAAGGCACAGAGGAGGGGGTTGGTGGTCCACCAAGAGACACTTCTGCAGTGCCTGGGAACACCACAATCCCTTTGGGACTTGACTTCCCTGCTAATTCCCTATCCATAGCAGAGAGAGCAGCTGGGAAATGAAAATGCCAGGGCCTGCACTTCAGAAGAAAATTTGTTAGCCTTTCTGACTACTTTCAGATCCAATTTTAGGAGTTGTTCACCAGGGTGGAAATTCCCTCTCTCTGCCTGTTCTCTTGCTGCCAGCAAACTAGGACGAGTTAACAGAATGATCCAAGAGTAAAGAAAAAGCTGGTATCTTAATTTTTGATGCAGTCTATGTGTTCTCATTATTACATTGTCTGTTTGTATTACTTTTGATTTATAATGTAATTGGGGAACTATAGAAATGTTAATGGGAAAGATACTGTTCTGAATATGACAAAGTTGTTTACTAATTGTTGCCTTTAACTTAGGCTAATTTTGTAGTATTGAAATATTTTAAAATGTTTTATTTCTTTATTTTCAGGTTGTCATGAAAGCATTGTTTAGTTTAAACTCCATTCTCAGATGAGCTGAGCTTTCTCTCTCTTTAAAACTAGGAAAATAGTGCAAATTAAAAATTTGTTACACTGAGGTTCAATCTCAAACCTTTAGGCAAGCCCATCCATTTTGTTAAATATTTAGATGAGAAATCGTTGCTCGTATGTTTATTTATTTATTTTTGCAGCATCCACCGTGCTGCTCATTATCTTAGGGGAGATGGAGAATATTGCAATGATTATTAGTAAGCTTGATAATGAGATTACTGAACCATTTGCAGTTGACTTTTTTTTTTTTTGTGATGCATAATTACAGGGGTTTATTTACAGTGCCTTTAGAGGTTTTGGTTTTGGTTTTTGCCTTTTAATGATTCCCATTTATATCCTTTGTTCTCCGTGTAAGGGATTGTATCTCTGGAAGTTTTGCATTTCTCCCTCCCATGAAATGACTGTGTTATACTTTAGAAAGGAGAAAGAAGCTCCTATTCAGCCAAGTGATCCTCACTCTGAAAGCTCTTTTATACTTGAGTAATCTGACTGATATTAATTGGGAATACTCAGGTAAATAGGATTATTTGTGCATTTATCCTGGATGACTCTTCCAGACTGTTCAAGTCAATGGAGGGAGTCTCATCGACTCTCTTTGGCCTTGTCTGTCTCATAAATATGATATATTAGTAGAAAACAGTAGAAAGGAAGAGCTGCTTTGCAGGTCTTAAATATCTCATAACTGGGGGTTGTTAAGGTTGATCACATCATTGTCACATTTATTACTCACATTCTTGACTGTTACCCACCAAAATAACTGTGATTGCAGCAATTTCTGAAGCTTTGGATGGAGGATTCCTGGTACAGAGGGGGGAAAAAAGGAGAAAACAACTAAGAGAATTGGGGCAGTTACTGAGAACAGGAACAGGACAGTCCTTGGGGAATAGAAACTATGGAATAAAATTGCCCTGGTTCTACTTCAACTTATCTGACAGTCAGGTACCTGTTATTTAGAGATCACATGGGTTATACATGTGAAAATACACTGTTTTTTTTATCCTGCTCTCTCAAAGTCTTTAATATAGTGAAAGGTCTCCCATTGCCTCACTGGGCTTGGTTTCATTTTCAGACAGAAAACCTTAAAAAGCTCTCTTTGTCTCCCTGTTTTGCCATACTTATTTACAATCAGATTCTAAATTCTTGCAGAAAAATGGGAACATTTTATACACCCAACTTTATCCACCTAAACCAGGCACAAGCAAAAATGTGGAAATGGGTGTTAATATGCAGCATTAAAGCCATGGCTCTAATACAAGGTATTATTTAGAAATCAGTGGGACATTTCACTTGTAAAAATTACAAGTTCTGAGATTCCTTTCATCTCCAAAAGCAGATCTGCATCGAAAACCTGAAATTTGTATAAATCCACACTTAAAATGCCTTAAATGCAGAATTTATTTTTTCCTTCAGCAGCAAGCCTCTTGCTCTAAAAACCCAAAACCACACAGCACATCTCAGTTTCGTTGCAACAAGTTAGAATTTAGGGAAATAAAAGGACAAAAGGATCCAGAATAATTGCATTTCCTTGTGGAATAATGACAAAGCTAAAAAGTTGTTTATTTTATCTGAAGATGTGTCTGTTGACTGCTTCATTATACCAAGAATAAAACTGCACCACAAAAGGATACATAACTTATCCAAGGCAATTTAAAGCCATATCCCAAACACTCTGGCTGTAACAGAAATACCTTCTGCAACTTCAGTGGATCAAGTCTGTGGAGAGTCAGCGGGAGAGAAGGAAGATGATCACTCCCACTATTTAACTTGCATTCCAGCCATGAACTGTAATGCTGAATCCACCCAATGCAGGATTAAGGAACCAACACACCCCTTGATTTTTAAAGTGCAACATGTTTTTGCTTTCTTTGAGCCCAGGCTGTGTGAGTTAGTCCACAGGATTGCTGCATTCTGCTCCTTTTTTTCTCTAAAAGCATGTGAATAGTCCCCTGTGAAATGCACACAATGACAGCCAACACCACACCTGATTTTTCCAAGTGCTACCCCATGAAGGGAGAGAAAACCTCATTAGAATACACTTTTTTAAAAAAAAAAAAAGAAATAGGGTCCAAAAACTATGTTGAACATCCAGGGTTAATTTTACTCTTTGAAATTACAGATTCAGCTGAAGTGCCATCACCTGGTTGTGATAACTTGTCACACTGTTGGAATTTAAGCAGCAGAGATCTACTGGGAGTAAACGTCCTTGTGTACACTGGCTAAAGGATGGCACCCTGGGGCTTCTCCCAGGCCTTCAGGATCATATATTGAGCCTGGGCTGATTTCTTCCTGTGCTTCTGAAGCACATTTAATCATCTCACTAAGGTGCCCTATGTGGTCCATAATTAATATTACACATTGACTTTGGAAGAAAGCTTTGGGGGGGATTTGGAGGATCCAAAAGAAATATGGCAACTTCTTTATATTCAACAGAGACTCCGTGTGGTGGAGATTGAGCTCCTCCATTTTGAGAGATGAGGGATGAGGAAAATGTTTCTTTTTTCACCCCTTGCCCCTCACACTTGTAGTTTTCTCCCTGTTTAGACACCGACCCAGTGCTAATTTTTGCCAAAAGTGAAAGAGAGGGTGAAAAATCATTAATTCAATTTCTCACTGGTTTGCCTCTGGTGATTGCTGTCACTTCAGGTAATAGCTTGTCTGTGGTTCTGACCCAATTCTTAAACCAGTCTTTCCATACTCAACCAATTAATCTAATGGTTCATTAATTGCAAACATCTGAAATCATTAGAACCTGATTGAGCACAAAAGCATCAAATCCCGTGAAGCTGTGACTGCTTAGCCAGCAAATGGTCTCATTGCAAAGGAATGTCAATGTTTATAGTAAATGTAACCTAAACTAGGGTGTTCATTGACATATCCCTCCATTTGTATACAACGGCTCTGACATCTATCAGTTCAAGAGTGCATGATTTATCCACTGCTATATCCTGGAACTGACAAGCCAAAGATTACAGCTTAACCTACATGAAAGCAGAGGCTGTATGTATTCCTAAAATAAATATTTAGTAACTGACAAGCTCTGGTTAATATTAATTCCTGATAGAAAGCAGTCAATTTAAGCTTACTTCATGCCAAAATCTATTTGTATTTTGTAAATCATTTTTCATGAATATAGTCGAGAGAATCTCAAGGAAATATGTAAGTGGGGGTGGGTTGTTGTATCAGTTGTATTTTATATCTCCCACATCTGCATTAAAGGGACCATTCCATGTACCCATGAATTGGGGCAGACCTGGGTAAGGACACACACAAACAGCTCTGTAATGGGAACCGTAAAACAGAGACTTATTTAAGTGAATTTAGTGAGTGTGAAAGATGCCAAATCTGTCATTCTGGAACATGAAGCCTTCAGTTCATCCAGGGGGGACACAGCACAGGTAATGCTACACCTCACTGCCAAAGTGCACCACGGATTCCTCTGTCGCCTTGATGTTAGAGACCCTGGATGATCACAAGACCAGACTTAAGCACATGTACTCACAGTGCTTGTTTTGGGGTTTTCTCTTTTTTCACTTTTTCTTTTTTGGTGCTCTGGTATAGCTGACAAGGTGGTGATGGATCAGAAGCTGGGCTCGACGATCTGTGATTTTTCGTCTGTTTGTTTATAGAGGCTACTAATTGTCCTACTGATGGATAAATAAGGAAAGAGAGGAGAATGTCCATTAGAGCATTTCTGAGCATTGGCACTCCCCGAAACGTTCCTGCCTTGCTGCTCTGATGGAGATGCCTTCCCACAGAGTCCAGTCTGGGGCTGTCATTACCACTGTCCTCAACGTGGGTACTGTAAAGGAGAAATCTTATTTTCCTGTTGAACACAAGCTTTGATAGAGGTCTTCATAGAAAAACACTTAGTTTGTGGTTACAAGTACAAAACTATGATGCAGATATAAGCTCATCCTACTCGTGCACAGGACAAAAGCTAATCCTGCCCACATCAAATGGGAACTGAGGAGCCACAGCACAGAACTGGGAAACACTGGTAGGGAAACAGCTTCAGGCCATGCAAGTGTGGCTGCTTGGCCTCAAACAGGACCAGGTCTCCTATTTGTACCATGTTTGCTATTTTTTCTTTTCCACACAATGCATGTCACACACATACAACCTCACCCCGCAGTACTCAGTGCCCTCACATCTCCATGTGTCCATTCCTTGTGTCTCTGCTTCTCAGGTTCATTTTTGTGCCTGAGCCTTCTTCTGGTCTCTAATTTGGAGGGGTGGCTGCTGTTTTTTCAGTTAATTCTGTGCTAAATTTCTTCTTATGTATGTACTTAAATACTACCTGCAGTTCTGCTCAGGTGGTGACGTAGCAAAGGCAAGCACTGTTTTCTGAAATATTCCTATTTAAAAGTTTGATGCTAAGGGTGCAGAGTGATAGTCAAAGGGCTTAAACAGCTGTCCATTGGAATAGGATCCTCTGCTCCTTCAGCTAAGGGCAGGGATGACCTGGAGAGGAGAGCAGGGAGAGAGCCGGGGCTGGAAGATGATCAGGGAAGGAGCCAAGTGTGTGCTTCTGGCAAGGGATGAGCAGTATCAGTACCCTAATGATCCAGGGCAGTGGCCTGAGGAAGTCCTTGGAGTGTGGTTTCCTTTATCACTTTTACTGGGCTGCCCTTTGGGAATGAGTTATGATCTGATGGTTTGATCTTTCGTATTGTGTATGGGGTTATTGCACCTTTTAGTTCCTGACAACAGTAGTAAAGCTGCCAAGTATTACTTAAAGTGTGGGAATGTTTATAAGAGCTCAGCAAAGGAGAGTGCCTGGTATTCAGAGTGCTAGGAGGACAAAAAACACTATGAAACCTTGAGCAAGATGGGGTACTGGGTGCAATACCTCGCTCTGAAATGAACTTTTCCAGCTGGTAAAATCAGCTTTTATCAGACTGCAAGGGCCAATGGCCATAAATAAATAAAATTAAATAAATACTGAAGACCACAATTCCAGGGCACCTTTATGCTGGTATTTGAGAACTGCACATGATTCTGAATATGCATGTATGTTCACGTGTGCTGTGGAAATATTTTAGATGAAATCCCAAAACATGTTTGTTCTGAACACGAAATGGAGTTAAATTATTCAGTTTTTGACAATGTTCTAATGGAATCATAGTTCAAAATATTCAGTGGAAACATTACACTCCCCCATCATTAAGGTGAATTTTGTTTGCATGCTCTTCTCCCAGAACACTGATGTTAATTTTTGCTTAACTTTAGTCTTACAAGGTATGAAGCAATTTAACAGACTCGGTAACCTTTCATTAAAGTTCAGTGCAGTACTTAAGCATGTTGGGTGCATTAATTGTTAGCTGACAGCTATTATTTCTCTGAAACCCTTTTGTAGTAAAATTTCTGCTTGATGGATTGGATTTTACAAAATTTGCATTTCATTGAGCCAGAGTTAACTGGTACTCAGAACTACTGTAGATATTTAAATTAGAAAACAATAATTCTTTCAACTATTATTAAATACCAATGAAAACTGTAAAACTTGTTTAGGATAAACTCTTTATTATGGAGTTCTATCCCTGCATGTTGGTTTTGACATACTGTAACAAAACTGGGTTCTAATATAGACAGGACTAAGTGTCTGCACCCAGTCCTGAGTGCTGGCTTAAGCTGCACAAAGATTTTGAGCTCTATATTGTTAAACACAAGGGGAAAGCCAGGAAAATCAGCAGCTTTATGTGTTTTCCTAAAGCTCTGCTCCAGAGATGGAGTCAGATATAGATATATGTGTATATATATATATTTCTTCCTCAGGATGCCATTAGAGGGTGTAATGCATGGTGAGCAATTCTCTGAGGTGCCACAGAGCGTGGAATTTCCCAGATAGTAAACTCTGAAGACTTTAATGGATTAACATAGTTTTCCTGGCTACTGACTTTGCAATGACCCTTGTGTCCAGCAGACTAAACTACCACCAGCACTACAACAGTGAGAAGAATAACAGAGCATCAGTGGCAGCAGCAGCATTTACTGACTGGAGTTCAGCACTGTGGTGTTACTAGCATGGAGGAGACAGTGAGAAAGGAGTAGAAAGGACTAGAAAAGGATATCAAATCTCTGAGAAGCTGGTAGAGTTGACAGTGATAAAAGAGGGGTAAATCACCTTGGAAAGAACATGAGTTTTATGTTTTAGCCAGTTGGTTACAAGCTGCTTGAGAAGAGAGAGCAGAACAGCTGTTTTAACACAGAGGCTGTGTTAAAAAATTAAAATTAAAAAAAAGAGACAGAACTGAGACAGAGGCAGCAAATGAGAACATTAGACCTGTTGCCTTGAAGGCATATGGCTGAACTTGTTGGCCTAGAGGGAAGATGCCAGGAGGGAAGCAGGACCAAGAAAGAGGATCCTTTGAAACCAAATTGTCCAACAAAGAGGATGTTCTCAGGGAGGAATTATAAAATGTGACTGAGAGAAGCAAGACAGTCAAAAGTTTCTCCCGAGCAGGGTAGAAAAAATTTCTAAATTGATAGGACAATCAATTAACACAGAGATGAAAGACTATAATTGAGGGTGGAGCACTAACCTGATCTCTGTTGTTGTGTATACACTGATATACCATTATTAGGATCAGTTGACCATTTATTTTTTTCTGATACATGTCTGTGCATCCTCTCTGATCACCCCTCAATCCATGCCATCATCCTTCCTGGTTCCCACTATATTCCTTATAATTACTCAGTGAAACCTCATGAAACAGAAATCTAGGAACATGTTTCTGAAAAGAGTCATGAGCACAAATATACAGGTAACAGCACAGATATTGCATCTTTTTTTTTTTTTTTTTACTTGAGTAGTTAAGCATGTAACACTATTGTCTGGTAATGACAGAATAAATTAATATTTCTTTGATGATGTTAAAGATCAGAACAAAAGTTGAGTCAAGCCTACCTATCCCTAAATCAATTACCTGCTATAATTTGGTAAAATTAGCTGACTTTAGCCACTAATCTCAGATGCCTTATTGAATACGTAAGAGTAGCAAGAAATTCCTTAGATCATCAGTATTGTCTCATCAGGAGTGGAAGGAGAATGTTACTTCCTTCCATATCCCAGAAATCTGATGAGGAAAGGAGAAAAGCAGCAAGAAAAGTGAGTTACTTAATTATTCAAGAGGGAATTTCCTCTTCAGCAAATTCCTCTCTCAGCTCAGCCAAATCTTGTCATTACATGGCTTCTAATTTTAGGAAGAATTTGGATATCAGGTCAGGATCTTAACATTTGACTGCGGAGTCCATGTCACAGAGAATGGTCAGGTATCTCTACTTCTTTATTAATTCAGGGGTCTGCCATGGTAAGACCCCACACAGCCAAATTCTTTGCATGTTGTCTTTACAGTTTCATTTTTATGCTCAAGAAGAGAGAAAGGAGAAATAACTCAATAATGCTGCAATTTTAGCAGTATCCTTTGAAGATCCTCCTCCCTGTCCTTTCCATTCCCACGAGTCCATTATCCCACAGGTACCTTGCATCTGTCACTGGATGGGAATGAGCCCCTTGGGTTGATTTAGATCAATACCTTGACCTTCAGGAAAATCCTTTGTTTGTATCAAGTAGACAATGAAAAAACCACCAAAATTAAATGAAAAAATAGCACGTTTATCATATGTGAGATATAGAAACAATGGATGGGAAGTTCAGTAAATGGAGACAGTTTGTGGTGCAGAAAACATGGAAATCTGAATAATTGTCCTTCAGATTCGTGATGATCTCTGGGATATTTGGGAGACAGAGGGTGAAATCTGTTACATTTGCACTGTGCATTGAGCTCATCCATACACAGAAATGAAAATAAAAATGAGGAGGAGCTCATCTAGGGAATCTTTGTTGTTGGGTGTGGTAGGGGAGGAAAAGGAGGGAGATCTGCAAAGAGATCATGTGAAACAGAGCTTGAGAGATCAATTTTACATTGGTTAAAGCAGAAAATTAGCCATATTTTCATAGGGGAATTGTCATGATTGTGTTCTAATGTTTTCAAAATGAAGCATTCCCCAAGGCAGGGAAGACTGGGGAGAACATCTCAGTGGCAGCGTGATGCTTTAAAAAATTAGAAAATGGCCAGTCATGCATTTAAAAGATCTAAAATAAGTTGGTTGGTCATATGTGTGGTCCTATGGGAGTCAAAGTCAGCATTCCTGGCACAAAAAGAGTGTTTTGGGATGTGCAACACACCTTGGGTTGTTGTGTTACAATGGACTGGTTGGGAAACGTAGAAAAATGGGAGTAGAAATGTTAACAAGCAATTTGTTTGGGGGGTTTTTGTGAAAATTTTGTTTCGATGGAAAAGTTTTGAGCAATTCTACGGAGGAAAAACGTAAAGTTTTAAAAATTTCTGTTGAAACAAAATTTCTTCTGGAAATGTGTTAGGAATGGGTTACAGGGATGTTTGGAACAAGAGTGACTCCCCCAGCTGCTTTGAAAATAAAATAATAAAGGAAAACATACTCAGTTTATAGTCAGATATCTTGATAGAGTTTATAGTCTGCTACCTTGATAGAGATATATTTTGTTTCCTAATCCAACACATATTTCCAAATAAGAGACCTTCTTGCTCAGAAGGCATTTCTAGATCAGAACATCATTCTACCTTATTTGTAAATTAGGTAGGCAGAGATAAAATTCATGTTCCAAGTTTTGTGGCCCTTTTTGCTGCAAAAAAAGGTGTTTGACTAAGACATTATTATATTCAAAAGTCATATCTGAAAAATCTTAATTACCTTTCCTTTTGAGTTCTTTAAAAGCTCTGATACTTTTGGCATGTTGTTTCAACCCAGATCATTTTGTGCTTTAGTGTTAGTTATATCTGCAGATGCAATTTTGTATCAGCAAAATTATTCTAAATATGAATTAGTGCTTCTTAGACCTTTAACCATATAAATAGGACTAATGCCCCAGTGTGGATAAACTAGTGGGAATCTAAGCAGAATTTCCTTTAGCAGTGGTTGTGGTACAACATGACTTCAGTTGTTCTACTGTGACAGGATGGAACTAAATCCTCCTTCCTTAATCTTAACTAGAGGCGACCAGAATGTTCCACCTTTAACTTTTTTTAAAATAATTTTTTCCAAAGAAGGGCAGAGAAAGAGCAAAAAGATGTGAAAAGTTTTTTTAGAGCAAATAAGTAAAAAAGGAAATATATCCATTTTTTTCCCTGCTAATTTTTAATCAACCTCAGACTCAAAAGACAGCTTACATTCTTCATTGACAAACAGTAAGTCACTCCAGGAGTGTAATCATACTAAAATTCACAGCTAGGATAATGTACAACTGGAATTCTATCAGGCTTCTGTCTTGAGGAACTGAGGTATGCCTTGGAGGAATGCATTAGATGCTATGGTTAATTAACTAATTTACTCAATCAAGTTTAACAGTGGTTTTAACTTTAATGGCACCATTACATCTTAATATGAAAATAACAGGCTGTGTTCCTGCATTCCCTGCAGTCCTCCTCCTCCCCACCATCCACTTCCCAATTGGAGTTTGATTTGTGGAGTCTTAAACCTGCCTGGAATGTGGGGCACATGTGATACAACATGTGAAGGTCCCACACTCCCACCTTCCAAACATGGCCCTGCAGTCAGAGCTGGGAATTCCTCCGGAATCATGGAGTGTGCACATGTCCCTCGGGAAGAGAATGTGGAAATATAAGTAGGCTCGTTTTAATTGTGTTTGAGAGATTTCCTCAAAGAAGATCTGGAGTCCCTGCCTGGCAGAATTCCCTGTCTGTGCATTGATTTCTCTCAGGCTCTGACTGGTACAGTTGGGTCCTTTGGGCTGCAAGAAAAAAATGAGGCAAAGCAAAGGTGGTTCACTCTCTGCTCCTTGGTTTGCTGAAGGAAAACCTTCTCTCTGCTTAAAAATGATAGTCCTGAACCCTTTAGCTATTCCTATACTCATGGAAAAGTCCATCCCAGCTGCAGCTTCCCCCAGATGTTTTTTGTGACGTTTTCTTCTTTATTAAATATAAATAACCTATGGTTTCCCTGATTTTCATATCTTAATATTCTTACTATTCTTATCCTTTACTCTGTATCTTATTTTTGTCCAATCTAACTAATATTAAACGCTAGATTAAACCCTGCTCCCCAGTATGCCACTGGTTTCCAGTCAGAGCCCATTGGCAAATAAGTTGTTGATATTCCTGCAGGGAGATTTGTCCTCAAAACTGGCAACAGGAGACAACTGTTGCCTTATTGCTTGAAGAATTTATTGAGATATTGAAAATGTACCTTCAAGTTGTGTCAGGCAGAGAATCTACAGCTCTCCTTGTCAATGAGTTGCTGTAGGTAAATTAGAAAAAGTCTCATTTTGAGGTTGTTTTTATTTTTGACAGTAAAACTCTTTAAAATTTAGTTCCTGTGCACAAAGATCAAGCAGAACATGGTGACCTGGTTTACCAATACTCAGCCTGTGAAGGTCATGTGGCTTAAACAAGGCCCAGACATCCAATTCCTGGCTGTCAAAGTTGGGAGGACTCTGTTCCTGCCTGGTAGCAAATATTTAAGTAAGAAGACACAAAACCACAGAGGTTAAAAGAGACCTCCAGGATCACTGAGTCCAGTCTGTGCCCCATCCCCACCTTGTCACCCAGCCCAGAGCACTGAGTGCCACGTCCAGTCCTTCCTTGGACACCTCCAGGGATGGTCACTCCACCACCTCCCTGGGCAGCCCTTTCCAATGCCTGACCACCCTTTCCATGACCAATTCCTCCTGATGTCCAACCTGAACCTCCCCTGGCCCAGCTTGAAGCTGTTTCCTCTCATCCTGTCCCTTGTTCCCTGGGAGCAGAGGCCAACCTGGATACAACCTACGAGTCTCCCTTGGGAACTCCGGCACCCAGGAGAGACCCAGGGGCACCACTGGTGGTTGTCCCCACGTGGGTCACACCAGCAGGACCAGGTCATTGGTTGGAAGCAGGAGTCCCAAAAGGCAGAGATTCCCAGTGGCAGAGCGAAAGCTCTGCTGGATACCCACATCCAATTTATAACAGATTTAATCTGATTCTGGAGAGGGGCAGTAAATCACTGCTAAACAGTTATATGGGGTTTTATTGAGAATTTTTATTATCATAGATACAAAGGCCGTACTTTGGAGATTAACTAGGAAAAGTTTTACAAGGCAGTGGAGATAATGAATCACAAATTCTGTAGGGGTGAACCTCCCATGCTCAATCCAAGTACAGCTGTCTCATATTTGCTCTGTGTGCATTTTGCTACCAGTAATTTTGTCATCAATTTTCATATTTTGTTTAAACATATTTGTCTTTTGGACAAGATAGGTCATATTTCACCCATTTGATGAATTTTCTCCTTGGTCCAGTTTTACAGGATTTGCACTTAATTAATTGCACAACCTTTAATTCGACAGACTGTTTTTAATGGCTGTGTAGTTTCAAATGCAGATACACGAAGGAATTTCAAAAAGTAATAGTTTTTATGTCACTACCATTGAAAGTTGCAATTATTAAAATATACACATAATGGCACAGAATTTCTTAGCTGATGATACTAAATATGCACAAGTTTTTTTATGCATATCTTCAGGGTTTTCAGTGGAATTTGGGGTATCACTTCAATACAACAATGTTCATACTCAACCCCTGCAACTTTGTGCAAACTCACAGCTTCCACTTGTGAAAGCATTGGCAAACTTTCCACGTGCACTTTTGGTAATATGAGCCTTTATTTAAATTTTTTTCCCAGAAATTATACTGCAATTTTATTAATTGGTGACAAAACTATTGGATCAGGTACTGGCTGGAAGCACTAAACAAAATTCATACTTCCAAAGCTTGGAAAAGCTTCACAAAGGGAAGCCCACCTTTTCCTGGAGCTCAACCCTGACAGTTGCGGAGCTCTTAAAAGCTTCTTCAGTTCTTAGCAGACTCATGGAACAGGGCTAGCTCACCCCTCCAGACAGCCTGCTGTCTGCAAATGTGCCCATCAAATCTGTTTGTCAAGCCACCAGGCTTTTCCATGCCTGGTAAAAGGCAGACAGGAAGGAGTAGGCAAAGGTCAATCCTTGTCAGCTCTTTGTAAATGTAATTGTAGTGGCAGTTTGTGAGCGCTGGCTCGTTCCCTAGCAACTTTCTGTGTGTGTGGGGAAGAGTTAAATACATAGCTCTCACTGTGTTGCTTTTTCACTAATTTTGGAATTAAGATTTTTTTTTGGTTTTATTTTGTTTTATTTATTGGCCTTTGTGCACATTTGGAGGTTCGTGTGCATAAGCTGCAAACTCCCCTCAGCAATTGTGTAAGCCTTCAGAAAGAAATCCGTGACTGAGCACTGACTGACTTCTGAGTTGGAGGATAATCATGATAATTAATCTAGATTCTGACTTCTTTTGTTATGTGGCTCTGAGCAAATGTAATTTGTGAACCAAAGTCCCTACAGACTCTGTTTTTCACATTGGCAGTGGTGAGCTGCAATCAGAACCTGACCCCATATCGCTGAGTGCTTTCAGTGATCTTTTCTGGTGATGACTATTAGATGGGGAATTTTTACAGTGTGTATGTCACAAATAACTCCCACTAATGACAGCCATAAGAACAGTGACGTTAAGACAGACTTTTGTTTAGAGGAATGAATTTAGGGATTAAGCCAAGGCATGCAACTCCGGTGCAATTTCTAGGAGTTGTCCCTACTTACACAAAGGCTGAATTAAACTCATTTATCTTATTGAAGCCTGAGACAAAACGGTGGGGCTCACGTGTGCTGCTGATGGGGACTGGCACAGCTCCACTGACCACAAGGTGCTGAGAGAGATGTTTCTACAAAGGACCAATTCATAGATGTGCAACTGGTCCCACTCCACGGAGCAGGAATGGCCAACAGAGCCTTGTAGTGCAGCTGCCCTGGGTGAGAGAGGGCTCTGGGGCAGGTTTTACAGAACATTTAGGGCTGGGTAAGGAGAGGGTCACAGAATCATAGAATATCCTGAGCTGGAAGGGACCCACAAGGATCATCCAGTCCAACTCCTGGCCCTGCACAGACACCCCAACAATCCCACCCTGTCCCTGAGAGTGTTGTCCAAACGCTCCTTGAGCTCTGTCAGCCTTGGGGCTGTGCCCACTGCCCTGGGGAGCCTGTTCAGTGTCCAGCTACCCTCTGGGGGAAGGACCTGCAGGGTCTTGCCCAGACTCCCAGAAAGTTACAGGTCATATGTAGGGTGGTGTTCTCCTTGTTCCTTCTCTCTCCTCCTTTTCTGAACTTTGTGAATGAAAAGAAAAATGAAAGTTCTAAGGTGAGAGGGGAAAGTGCTCTGGGCTTGCTTTTCTTTCTTTCATCTCCTCAAGAACTTGGAATAGTCTGTTGCAGAAAGAAAACAAGGGACTGAGATGCTTGAGGACAGAATTTCAAGTGGCTTCATCCTCCTTTCTAGGAGCACAATTGCACATTTGGATTACAAACGTGGGCAGGTGACAGGCAGGTGTCTACAGGTGGGATGTCAGGGCACCAGAAGTGGACAAGGGGATTTTTTAGGGAGCAGGTTAGGCAGTCTGATGCCTTGAGCTGACTTTTAGCATTAAATACACCTTTCAAATTGCCATCAGCTTCCACAGTCATTTAAAATGGGATCACAAGAGACCTGACTCAGGTGGGTTCGTGGAACTGAAGCAGCTCTTGGCTCCAAACTCCACAGCCTGTGACAGTGGAGTCCATCCCTGCAACCCTCCAGGATTGGAAACAAAGACTGAGGGGTCTGCTCCTGGCAGAGGGCCCTGGTCTCAGGCAGAGGCACTGTTTGCTGGTTTTGTTCCTTGGAAAGATTTACAGCAACTTCATCCTACCCTAGTAGAAAGAGCTATAAAGGAGGAGTTAGAATTCAAGCTGTGTCCTGGTGAGATTTTCATCTTTGTTCGTTGCAGATGTTAAGTCATTTTGAGATGCAAGTAATTTCTTTGGAAAAGCTTTCTTTGGGGCTGAAATATAATGGCAGGAAATTAGCTGTTAATCCTGTCTTTTCTTGGACAGACATGCATAATAAACCCCCCTCCTTTCCCCCTCTTTCCTTGCCCAGTGGTTCAGTTTGACCTGAAAGAAAACATTTTCTTCCAGGAAAGACAATGTTTATGAGGTGCAACCCTAGTTTGGCTCTGATGATTAGAGACACATGTATCAACCTGTGTAAAATCTGTGATGGCTGTTTGAGACGAGCCCTGGTCAGGAAGGCTGAGATCACAAACACTGTAAGAACCAAAAGAACCAGCTCTAGCTTTAAATGTTCCAAAGTTGCATCCAGACTCCTAAACCTGCTTTATAACCCTTGCTCCTGTTGAGCACGATGAGACAGTAAAGGTCTGATTTGCCTGGGAAGGAACCACAGTTCACCCCTCTCCCTGATTCTTCCTGCTCAGGGGGATCTGGGAGAGGCACATCCCAGCATCAGGAATGCAGTTGCATTACCTTTGTCTTCCATGTAACCCCTGGATCCCCCCAGCCACTTGGCAGCATTGCAAAGCAAAAAGGGGGTTAGAGAAAGCTTGGAGTTGTCACTGCACCCAGAGACAGACACCCTTCATTTAAGAGACGGCCCTATATTTGTCAAAACTGTCTCTTTTCCATTAAATTCTCTAATAGATTTAAAATAAATAATTATTTTTTTCCAGAACTAGTCGGGAAAAACAGCAAGCATGATTGTATGGTCTGGTGAACGGGTATCAGAGGCAAGTTTCACATTTTCTCATGTGTGTCCCACACCATAGGTCTCACTGAGGCAGAAAAGCCTTTTGTTTCCCCATTTTAACACTCATAACTACACAGCTGATGCTGTAACAGCTTCCTGGGCACAGGTAGGAAGGGTGTCAGTGTGAAGAGACAGTTATTTTCCGCTTATGTGGCTGAGAATATTTTGTTATTTCAGGGTATTTCAGCAAACGGAAGAGACACCTTTGGGAAACTGGGAGAAGTTCTTCCACTGAGCAGGAACATACATTCAGTCTTTAGTTCATTGCTTCTGGTGGGCAAGCACTAAATCAGGCACTGTGATGGGATCCCAGGCAATTCCTCCAGCTTTGGTTAGTGCTCCTCGGTCAGAAATGCTGAGAAAATGGAAAGTGATAGGGAAATAAAAAGTTAATACATGTCCTTTTAATTGTGCAGTGAGGGCACGGCAATGTGAGAGCAGAGAATACTGCAGTGGAAATCAGGAGTGTGTGGAAAATAGAAGAGGCATGTGGGGGAATGTGTTAGATGAGACAGGGAGCTCAGGCCTGCCTCTCCCAGGGTGACTGAAGTAGATATTTATGGTTTTATTCTTTAAACAATAACACCTACACCTGCCCCAGACTTCTTAGTCTGAACACTGAAGGAAACATCAGCATGGAAATCAGGGGGAGACTTTGTTCCTCTAGTGATTAGTGATTCAATCCCTTGTTGAATTTAGGATCACAGAATATCCTGAGTTGGAAGGGATCCACAGGGATGATCCAGTTCAACTCCTGGCCCTGCACAGACACCTCAACAATCCCACCCTGTCCCTGAGAGCATTGTCCAAACTCCATGAGCTCTGGCAGCCTTGGGGCTGTGCCCACTGCCCTGGAGAGCCTGTTCGGTGCCCAACCACCCTCTGGGGGAAGGACCTTTTCCTGAGATCCAACCTAAACCTCTCCTGACACAGCTTCAGGCCATTCAGGTCCTGTCCCTGGTGAGTTTAGTACCCAGGAAGCCTCTGAGAGGCCCCTGGGCACTGTTTATGTGGTAGGGTACCAGGCACCCAAACTGTGTGTCTGTGCATTGCTGCTGTCACATCATGTAAGAGATGCTCCCTCTCTCCTTTAAAACATTGGGCTTTATTACTCTTCTCCCTTATCTCTAATATAGCAAGGACAGAACATCTGCTTATTTAAGTAGTTCCATTTGGTCCTAAATCCATCAGGTTCTTGTAAAGAGGACTTTAACAGGTCATTTTTCGAGTGAATAGCTGGGTGTTACTTGAATTCCTTGGTCTGGGAAGTGATATTATGTATTTCTCCATTGCATTAATTAATTTTTTTTTTAAATAAGGTGTTTTGAAATTCATTTTTAGTTAAACCAGAAGGAATTGAACTGAAATTCATATGCCAGGCAGCAGCCTTGTGAAATGTAAACTGAGTTATAAACCTATAGAAAATGGATTTTATTATGGAAATGTAAACTGTCCCCTAAGCATAGCATGGGGAGGTGATGCTGTAACAACATATGAGTGAGTAATAAACAACAGCCAGTATTATATCAGATGACTGGGTACAGCTAGAAATGTATCTGTTTGGGTGTTGAATTATCCCCAAATTTGAATTATGGGCATATAATTCAAATTATCCCCTTCCAGCAATATAAAGTCTGACAGACATATTTTTTTAATATACTTCTTGTGCTGTTTTGCATTATGTCACATCCTCCAGCGCTAAAACCACAGCTTTCCTACCATGATTCATCAGAAATCAGGGGGGAAAAATAGTTGAGATCTGATATACTGAGTACTCTTAAATTACAGAGCAGCTTCAAGTGTAGTGTATGAGGAGACAGAGGCAGGGTGAATAAGTATGTCTTGGGCTGTCATGTCCATGAACTGGGAAACTCACTGGCTCATTGAATCATTTCCTGGTACTTCTGCTCATCCATCGATACACGGCAACCAGGCTGGGCTTGCAGAGATGAAAGGCAGAGTAATTCAGAGCCAGCTGTAATTCTTTATAAAACATACACTGAGTATTTTTGTTGACTCCTGCATGACATTTCCAAGGTGGCTGGGAAGCCAGGCCATTTGTTACAGTCTCTGGATCAATAGAAAGCACAGAGGAAAACGGGGAAAGTTAACATCCAGCGGAAAGGACAGCACAACTTCCAAGTTTGCACATCTCAGCTGTGCACAGGGTGCATTGCAGGGGAACATCCTGTTCTTCAGAGGGACATATTCAATCACTGAAAAAATATTCAGCATGAGGAAAAGCTGCTGCCTTATGCATCTGTAATTGTCAGATTTACCAGTGAATAGAACAGAGGCATTTGCAAACCCTTCTCCTCCTATAGCTGTATGACCACGATGGCTACCTGTGTGTGTAATGCACGTTCCACAGACATTGAGAGCTCTGACACATCTGAATTCCCATTTTCATTGTTGCTGGCTGCTTTTTCACCCCAAAATGATTACATTTTAGCATATAAGAGAAACTAATGGATCATAAAAACCTAAATATGTGTTTTTCATCAGACATGATCTATCAAGGATAAAAAATAATTTGCTGTATTTGTTCTCAAATGATCAAATTTCAGAGTAGAGTCTTGCTGACTTCAGGGGCTTGATGACTGAAAGTTTACAGGGAGTCTGGGCTCATATTTCAAGATCTGACTTGAAAGTCAACTTTTACCTTGTACAGATTCAGGACTTTCCTCATGTCATTATAAAGATCAAGTCTATTCCCCCTTGTGTTTTGTGTGCTGTCCTTACTCAGAAAAGTTTAAAACCAGGCTTTTAGTGTTTTCTATATTAAAAGACAGAGGGGAAAAAATGATACCTCATAGGTTTGTCTACAAAAATCACTTGAAAATTACTACTTTTCTAAGATTTAAAAGAATTAACACATCACCTGGACTTTGCATGTGAAGATTTAACTTTTTGATAAACAGCAAACTCATCTACTGCTGTGCCAGCTATTTTTAACCCACCTTGTGAGTATGCTTTTTTTATTGCTTTATACAGCATATCTGATTCTCTCTAAAGCACAAACTAAAAAATCTATCGGGCTGTCATTTGCTGCATAGTGCCATCTATCATCATGCAGCTTGGCAGCTGTAGTGCAGGGAGGGAGGGGGGAGCTGGAGCAGGAGGCACAGTCAAGGACTTTCACATGTAACACCAAAAAAAAAAAAAAAATCCTTGTCACAATTATTTATGGCTCTTGCTGGGGCACATAATAGGACACATAAAACCTCTGTTTCAGTTTCAAGCCCCCTCCCCTGTCGGAGTCGGGCACAGGCAGTTTTGCTTTACACATACAATTTCCTGAACAATGCCGAGCACTTGTGAAGTGACAGTGACAAATACTGGAGGCTCTGGCTGCAGCTCTGCAGGCTGTTACAGGAGCAGGGGTGTCAATAATCAAGGAAGGCTGCCAATGATACCAAAATGCCACTGTGATACTCTCCTTGTTCAAGCAGCTCTCTGCAATGCTTTTATTTTGAAGTTCCAGGAAACTTCTCGTGTCCCTGTAGTTCCAGGCTGTGAGGAAATAAAGTGTCGGAGGGACCCGAGCCAAGAAATGATTTTTCATTGTTTGATCTTCTGTGCAGTTTGATCTCACGATAACTAAAATATTGCTGGTTCAGAGGGGCTTAATGAATATTCAGCAGTTTCCTATTAGTGTTAGCCTGGTGTGAAGTCTTTTTGTTAGGGTCTATCGTATCAGCCCTCTGCATGGTGTGCTTGACTTTGTTGTTCAGAGTGTAACCTTTGGTTCAGGTCCCAGCTGATGGATTTCAGAGCGACTCTGCTCCCCTCTGGATGGCAGCAATGGGGAGTTGTACTGTTAAGGAAACCATGCTTTCAGTAATTAAACATAAAATTCGGGTCCGAACCAATAAATTGTCTTGCTTGCAGTTTCTCAAGAAAGAGTATAGGCAGATATTAACCTTGATGTACCCATTAAAGTCCTCTGATACACTTTTTATTTCCCACATCTCAGAGTATTTCTGATCTCCAGTGTTAAGTAGCAGACTGTTAAATTAGCAGAAGAGAGGCCAGGATAGATTTGCTCCCGTGGAGCAAATCAGTTTTGAAGGGACGATCCACAAAAACACCAAGAATACAAATTAAACAGAAGCACTTGAAAAACCATTCACTTTAAGCACAATACATTTTCATTATTGTTAAGGCAGCCACAAACAGCATCTAGGTACACAAAGTAACTGTCACGAAACCCACTATTGATAAATCAGTGTTACATTTATCTAAATGAAAGGCACCTGCCCTCTTCCTGAGACTGTAGGAAAAGGTGGTGGCTTTAGGACAGCTTCAAATGTTAAAACATGCCTAGAAAAAGAAAAGGTCTGAAAGACCAAGTTGGTTAGACACGAATTGTGATGATTTTCTGTGGTTTAGTTCTGTTGCACTGAGTGTGCTGTCAGTCATGTGCAGTTCATTCAGACTTGTTTCTCACGACCACATTCCCGGGGCAGTTCCTATAGGTTTGAAGTGCTCCTGCATGAAGCAGGGTTGGTTTAGGAAACATGGATCCTGCTGGCTCAGTTACATCCCACATCCACCTTATTGCCCTTGTGCAAAAAATGTTCTGAGAAACTGTTCCCATGTGGCAAAGCTCATCTCTGCTGAGACTTTACATTCCACCACCAAACCTCCCTCAATTCTAAGTCTCTAACACAGAGTTCCTGTTGAACAGAGGTGGTCTGGACAAGAGTAAGTTGAAACAGCTGTGTGCTCTTTACCTCATCTGCACCACAGTCACAGCCAGTTCCTGCTCTCTGCTTCCTCCCTCACAATCTCATTAAACATGTACACGTGGGTTTTTTCTCCTGCATAGTTTCGTTTTAAATTTCCTGTCCTACTTGGATTTTTTTCTCACGTTAGTGAAAATACGAACAGGATCAAATGTTGAACGGACCATATTTACATCCATTGCTGTTGTTGTTTTCTTTAGCTCACTGAAAATCGAGAGGAGAACTATGGGATTTATTGTTGTTTCTGTCAGTAGCAGCTACACAAGATCCAGGTGATGGGCAACATCAGGCACAATGTTGTCTTGATTCCTGAGCAAAGTGTGAAAGTTGACATCATTATGTTAAAATTCCCAGCACAGGAAGGACATGGAGCTGTTGGAATGAGTCCAGAGGAGGCACCAAGGTGATCAGAGGGATGGAGCAGCTCTGCTGGGAGGAAAGGCTGACAGAATTGGGATTGATCAGCCTGGAGAAGATAAGATTTGGGGTGACCTAACTGTGGCTTTCCAGTGCCTCAAGGAGCTTCAGGAAAAATGGAGAGAGACTATTTACAAGGGCCTGGAGGGACAGGACAAGGGGAAATGGTTTCACACTGACAGAGAGGAGGGTTAGATGGGATATTGGGAAGGAATTCCTCCCTGTGAGGGTGGGGAGGTCCTGGCACAGGTTGCCCAGAGAAGCTGTGACTGCCCCATCTCTGAAAGTGTCCAAGGCCAGGTTGAATGGGGTTTGGAGTAACCTGGGCTAGTGGAAGGTGTCCCTGCCCATGGCAGGGGGTGGAACTGGACGAGCTTTAAGGTCTCTTCCAACCCAAACCATTCTCTGATTCTATGAAACTCTCAGAAGTGAGAGCAAACCTGGTAGACTAAGGAGAGATTTGCCAGTTTTGCAAAATATATTTTACTTTTTCCAAGAAAAGTAACAAGGAGTGCATGGGCTCTTCTGCATCAGACTCTGCAGTGCTTTGTGAAACAGGATTACTGTCAATCAAACTAATTTCTCACGGATCACTTCTCATCTTTAATTTCTATTCCTTTGCTTCTATTTCCTACAAGCTTTTATAGCATGTTATGCTTTTGGCACTTTCTGAAGAGGAAAAATATTTTTCCTGGAGTTTATAGATGCATTGTAGAAGAGGTTTAAATACTATTAAAAATGCTTTAAAACCCCAAATTTTATTGGTAGTTAAATGATCCATATAGTAGAAATGTCCATGTAGTTTCTGTTTATTTTCAGTGCTTTTTTTTTTCCTTGAGTTTTTTGCTCTAGGGACTGTTTCAATGTAGTTGGGACACATGAAAACAGAATTCCAAATGTGAGTATATGCAAATAATTAATGCTAGTATTAAGGCTTATCTAAGGAGCAGAAAAATGGAAGGCTTTGGTTGTGGCATATTTCCTGGGATTTTCTTTGCACTGATTCCCTTTCAGCATCTCACTTTTGGAGAAGTCTCTGTTCTGCAGTGCTTCTGTTTGCTTTCTTATTCTAAAATCCCGTTAAGTGTAGAAAAATGTTTACTGCCCTTTTCTTATGAATTACAAGGTTGTAAAATCATTATGAAAAAGAAGGAATGTGCCATAGTCTGGGTTTGTTGACTCTGGACCAAAGAGTGAGTGGGAAAAAATAATGACTTGTTGGGTCATTTGGGGAAAAATCACAAATATTGAAAGACTGTGAGTTCTTTGGATTTGGGTTTGATAGATCAGGGGAAGGGAGTTGCAATGATTACAAAAAATGTTAGGTCTAGATTTGATCATTTCCTTACAAACTGTTCTCGATAACTGTGCACAAAAGTGTGAGGTGTATTTTTATATTGCTGATTTTCTACAAGTGCACTTAGAATCTGCTTTAACCACTTTGAGGTTGTAAATTACCAAGTAATTAATATTAGAAGGTAAAAATATGATTTAAGGTCTACATTGGTACAAAGAAAAAAATAATGCTGTAGTGCCCCATCCATTCCTGTTCACAAAACCAGCTGCCATGGGAGTGCATCACCTGAGGTTTTCAACAGCTAAAAAGTGCATTCTTGTAAAAGGCTGCCTTTCCAATTTTTAGAAGACAAAAGATTTCTATTTACTATACAAACACATTTACCTGTTTGCCAGCTGGTGACTGTGATGCAGAGTTTTTCCATGAGTCACCATGGAGTGTTTTTGGTTTGTTTGGTTGTTTCAAGTCAGTATTTAATAAACTTTAAGCCTATTTGGGTTTTAATTTCTTGTGATGCCACAACACATTGTTCTTTGCTTGAGATTGACACCAATTTAGTAAGATGTGGCAAACATGCAGCTACCAAGGAAATAGTTTCCTTAGCAACAAGGAACCTATTGACAACGCTCCACACGGAACCCACTTTAACCCCAGTCTGGGGAGTTGCTGTTTCTCTGGTTTCTGGCTGTTCTTTGCATCTGCACAAATCAGATGTTAGAGGACCAAATGTGCTGTCTATAACCACAGGCAAAATCATCTTCAACGTGCGTGAAAGTAGGAGTTGGTGAACAACCAGTCGCACCATCAAAACTTGGGCATTTAAAAAGGCACAGTAACATTTAAAATGCATGGTGGGCAAATCTGAGCTTAAGTAAGGTTAATCTCTAAGCTGAGCCCAGGTGACACATCCAGGATTTAATAGAGCATAATATAAAATAATAGGAGGAAAAAGGCCTTGGTGTGTTGTGCTGACACACATTTTTGGGCAGAGGTATTTATATATGCCACTGATGGAAGCAGCCTGAGTAAATGCAACATTAAGTTTAGGACTGATAAAAATAAAATAAACATTCCACAATTCCACGTGGGAATTGTTCCACCTAACTCATCTGTCATGTAAAATAGCAGTAACAATGTGTGACTTTGCTGGGAGAGGAAAAGGCTTAACCTGTTTCAATGGAGTTTTGGTTTAAAAAAAAAGCCCAATACAAGTTCAGAAAAAGTAATCTCATCACAACATTCCTTGTTGTTTATATTTTTACAAATATTTTAGTTGCATGTTCCCTGTTTTCCTGATTCAGGCACCAGGATTACATGGAATGACCCAGTATTAACGACGGGAGTCTAAGCCCAGAAGATATTTGAAGTCAAGTCCCTGTTCTGCTCCATATTTTCTTGTGCAATCCCCCATGGACTCACATTTCCAAAGGGATTGGCAACTGTGAATATTCCCACTTTGGAGCAATCACTGAGAGACCATTATGAGGATATGATTTTTTGGAAAATGCTAAATGCTCATGTTCTCAGAATAAGATCTCTTTAAAGTGTTCCCAAATTTGAAGCACTGCATATGTTAGAATTCCTACAGTTCCTGGCACCGTCTCCAGCAGTGGAGCAAAGCACAGAGACAGCTGAGACAGGAGAAACCAGGCTTGAGATGTTATTCCTGCAAAATCAGGATATCCTTGGCTCCCACATCTGGTGATGCAGATACTGCATCAGGCCAGTCTGACCTCGGGGTTCCCTCAGTCCTTTCCCACACTCAGGTTTTAACATCAACGTGGTTTAATGATAATCAGGACAACATAATACTAAAGAATCCCAGAATGGTTTGGGTTGGAAGGGACCTTAAAGATCATCTCATTCCACCCCCTACCATGGGCAGGGACACCTTCCACTAGCCCAGGTTGCTCCAAGCCCTGTCCAACCTGGCCTTGGACACTTCCAGGGATGGAGCAGCCACAGCTTCTCTGGGCAACCTGTGCCAGGGCCTCCCCACCCTCACAGGGAGGAATTCCTTCCCAATATCCCACCTAACCCTCCTCTCTGTCAGTGTGAAACCATTTCCCCTTGTCCTGTCCCTCCAGGCCCTTGTAAATAGTCTCTCTCCGTCTTTCCTGAAGCTCCTTGAGGCACTGGAAAGCCACAGTTAGGTCACCCCAAATCTTCTCTTCTCCAGGCTGATCAATCCCAATTCTGTCAGCCTTTCCTCCCAGCAGAGCTGCTCCATCCCTCTGATCACCTTGGTGCCTCCTCTGGACTCGTTCCAACAGGTCAATCCCAGCATTTAACTTATAGGAAGACTCCCTGATTTTTAACAGGACTCTGGGCCACACAGAATTGACAGTTAACCAGTGAAATAAGACATATTTTCCATAACAAAAAGCAGCACTAAAGTGCTCAACATTGACATTAATATAACTTTCAAATAGTTTCTAGGTAAAATTCAGTGGGTCACCTCTGTCAGGTTTTAAGATTTGGGTCCAAATTTTCAATTCAAGTCTCTTATGAAACCTGCTGCAACACCTGCACAGTTTTAAAAGAATAGCTGTTAGATTAATTTTCATTGTAATTTGTTAAATAACACTCTACAGCAAAAGGAGAACATTACAAAGGTGAAAAAAAAAATCTGTTCTATTTCAAACATGAGAATCAGCAAAACACCTTTGAAATCAATAAGAATCTTTATGATGGCTTTGGTCATAAAGATCTGATTTTGAAAATAAAGTCCTTTTTGCTTGTGCATAAATAAATGTAGAAATTACTGCACAATATCTCTAGAAATATATTTGAATACATTCAGAAATATATTTTCTGAAATGGAATTATTACTTTGTCTTTAGTTCCACTGATCTGAAATAATTCAAGGTAGTGCTGAGCATTTGGAAATCACGTTTTTTCCAAAAAGAAATTAATAGCACTGTAAAACAGAGTGCATCTTGAAGATCTGACATCATCAGCTTTTGTGATTGTTTTGGTTTGTTGTTTTTTTTCTTAATTTCAGTTTCCCTTTCTGTACTCAAAAATGGTAAACCTGTGACTTCTATTAAAGAACTTTTTAGCTGCTAAACTGCCTTAATTAAATTGCTGTATCAGCAATTCCACACTGAACATCTCCTTCATGCCAAATGGTTGTGATTTGATTATCTCTTCCATGAACCCTTGCAATTCTGTGGATATGCTTTTGTATAATTAGATGAAATATGGCCTGAAAACCAACAATATTTCCTAGCCACTGGTTTTAGAAATCCTTGCTAGGAAGAACACTGGTGATAAACTGATTTTTTTATGCAAATTACAAGTATTATAATCTACTAGATACTTTAGCATCAGTTGCTCTTCAATTTGAGAAAATGCTGATTTAAAGCACAGCTTAATACAGTTTTTTCAGTGAAGCGTAATAGTAAAAAAAAAGGAAACAGAAACTTCCTTCTTTAAAATTCTCACATTAGTTTGGCCAAAGACAGGTATAGTTTCATCTTAAAAAAAATTTAAAACTTTGAGCTAGGATAGTCTTTAAAATATATATATTTAAAAAAATCATCTCCAAAATCACATTAATAAGTGTTCATTTTTTCATGTCCTGTCGCACAGGGCACAGCGTCAACACTCGACATAATAAACACTGGTGCAGCCAAGCCACCAACTAATTCCATTGGTAACTCATCCCAAAAGGCAACTATAAAGCCTATTTTGAAACGTATGCCTTTGTGGATGTCAACTAGTGATAATTTGCAGCTGACCCCCGCTGGATTGGAGCAGGTGAGTTGGAAGGGATTTAACCTCATCCTCACGCAGGTTTCTTGAGCCCTTCATTCCCTCACACTCAGCCCAGGCAAGACGGCTTTTTTTTTTTTTTTTCCTGGGAACAGACATTTCAATTTCATTCTCTCGTCTCTGGTGGTTAACGATGCCAAAAAGCAGCATTAGGGATACGCTGGTACTTGAGGTTTTCTGACACTTATTAAAAACTCCACATGAACCACCCCACTGCCTGTCGGGGTCGCTCAGGCAGAAAGGCTGTGGCACAGAGCCACGGGCAGCTGTGGCACTGATGAACCCCTGGGATCTCAGGGTGTCTTTTTAGCTGCAGATGCTCCAAAGTTCTCTAACAGTTTGAAAACAAGGGGGTGACGGACGGTGACCATCTCTCCTGAAGTCTTTTCCAAAGAAGGGGGTGACAAAGGGTGTACGTGTCTCCTGAAGTCTTTTCCAAATGATGGAGTGGAGGAGACATTGAGTTTTGCAAGGAGCCTGTGGGATCCCCAAACACAGGTTCTGCAAAGGCAGAGAATAGCTGCTATAAAAGCTTAGCTCTGCAAGGGACACAGACAGTCTGAGCCAGGGCGTCGTCCTCCTCCCCAGCACAGAGTGAGGAATTGATGGTCAGAATAAGAGTTGTTGCAGATTTCTTCATCAACCTGCACAAACTTTGCCAGGCTGTGATTTTGAGAACTCTGCCAGGCTTTTCAAGGCCAGGTTGGATGGGGCTTGGAGCAACCTGGTCTAGTGACCCACATTCCCTGTCTTTCTACTCATCACAGAATGGTTTAGGTTGGGAGGGATCTTAAAGCTCATCCCACCCCCTGCCATGGGCAGGGACACCTTCCACTAGCCCAGGTTGCTCCAAGCCCCGTCCAGCCTGGCCTCTTTCTCCAGCTCTTCTCATCCATGCCCTGACTTGACTCATCCTCACTTCAAAGAATCTTGAATAAGACCCAGAAATGTCTGAAAAATTTCAGTAACTCTGTTTTGGTAGCAAATAAGAAAAGAAGAGTCTTTGGGCAAATTAGTAACGTTGGATCCAACCATTGCATTATTAAGAAGAGTCTTCAGTGTATACTGGGAGAATTTCATCTTATCCATATGTATATCTGTTGCTTTCTGTTTTCTTGATAAAAATACCAACGTGATTCAAGAGTTCTGCCTTGAGCAAACTACACAAAAATATTAACATTTCATTAACAGAACATCCCCTGATATGTAAATGATGATACAGGACAAGCTCCTCTTTACAGCAGTAATTGCTAAACACAGGAGGGTCACAAAAGCTGAAATTTTGGTGAGCAGCAGACTCAGGACTCGTTATTGTGGTGTCACCAATAGCTTGAAAAACAAGGAAAACCCAGTGACTTCTGGTCTGAGTTGTTTGGGAATGGTTACGTGTTTCTGAGGTTAATGAGAGAGGAATTGAGCACATTCACACATGTGATATCTCTGAGCTGTTTCTGTAAGAGCTGCTAATGTAGGACAGAAGTAATAAACCAATAAATTAAAGGTTCTTAATTATCATTAGAAAATATTGCTGTCTTTAAATGCAGATGCAAAGTGGTGGGGGCAAAGAAGTAAAGGACTTTCTGTTTTTAAATTAGCATGAATTAAGAAAAAACACAGCTCAGATTTTCATTCTGACTAGTTTTAACTGGAGAAATGCTGAATATGCAGTGATTTCATTTTTTTTACATTAATAATAATAGGAAATGGTAGATAGTGGCATCTCAGCACAATTCTAATTTAATGAGAAACAATAAAATAGTTTTCCAAAGGGGCCTATTTAGGTCCAAGAAAGGGGGATATTAAACTTTCAAGATTTATTTTACTTTCTTTAAGGTGTGCTGATGCGCATTTTCTATGACTATATTCTATCTGCTGATTAGATCTTTTATAATTTCCTTAGTTGGAAGAGACCTGATGTTCTTCTGACTGGATAATGATGAAAAGGTATCAAGCAGGTCACCATTTTTTAATTGTGGCTCCGTTGATCTACATTGCAAAATATTTCCTTTGGCTTTGTGCAGGATGATGTCAGGAAAGGAGAAGGGAAAATGGAATGTAAAGGAGAATGGAAAGGAAAAAAGAGTGGAAAGAAGAAAGGAAAGGAAAAAGAGAGGGAAAGGGAAAAAGGAAAGAAAAAGGAGAGGAAAGGAAATTCTTGACCTGCTGGTACAAGCCTAGATCTTGTGGAATTTAGAAAAGGAGGAGAATCATAAACTAAGAAAACTCAGGGAACTTTATACATGAAAGTGGTACCGTGGCACTTCTGAACTACAACCCCTATGAAGCACCACAGTGACATCAAAGTGGAAATTTTTTCAGGGATAAGTTTCCTTCTTTTTTTTCCTTCTTTTTTTCCTTCTTTGAAATTAGAAATTATGTTTTTGTTAACAGCAGATATTTTTTCATTAAATCCATGAAAATCCAATTAAATCAAGAAATCATACAGTTATATTTGGGGTTTTTTTGGGGGGGTTACAGGTTTTTATTTGTTTGGTTTTGTGGGTTTGGTTTTTTGGGCTTTTTTTGGGTTTCATTTTTTTATATTGTTGGTTTGTTGTTGTTGTTTGTTTTGGGGGGGTTTGGGGTGGGTTTTTTGTGAAACCCAATTTGATGAAGAAATTTTACCCAGACCAAAGAAAGTAGAAAGTCCAGATCTTATCAATAATTCAGTGAGAATGCACAAGCACCTGGAAGAGAATGATTCTTGGGCATGAAAATAGGGAAGTCTCATATCTAAATTAAAGAAAACTCACTGTATAGTGTAGGTCTCACAAAGTTTGAGCCTTACACGGTGACTGGAGGTTTTGCTTTTTGGCTGAGTGCACATAATAAGCACGAAGGAATCAGTTTCCAAGCTCTGAAGCCTCCGAGATGCTCAGAAATAACCCTGTGCTTGGCTAAGCCATAGGTGCCCAAATCTGTGTCACGTAGCTGGTTAATTGAGGTACCACTGCATGGTTTCCTCGTGGGCTTCTCTGATTTAAGAACAGAAGATATAACAGTACTGTTGACTGAAGGCGTGGGTTGCTCAGTCTTCAATTAGTGAGGGAATCTGAGTAGACAATTCTCTCCAGGGACTCAGTAGGTAACAATGGATTGTATCCCACATCCTTTGTAAGCCCCCTTTGTACATTTTTTTTTAGGCTAAAAGGCTTTAAACCTTCCTTAGGAAGAATGGAGTAATTCCCTCAAAATAACTATGTTGAAATGTAACTATTGTTGCAATTATTTCAATATAGTCAAATTTACAGCTTCATATCAGAACGTTATTGCTATTATTTACTATTTTAACACATAACCAGGACTGTACTCCTTTCTCTGTTTGTTTTCAGACTTTTTCTTACCCTGGAAACCCACAGTGCAAAATTTTCTTGTGCTGTGGTTGGATCCATGGATTTAGAAGGAAATCATGTGACCCATGAGATAGCAGAAGGCTCCAAGTTTTAAGACCTGTGTTCTAAAGGGTTTAGGAAAGGCACAAGTCAGTGCTATGAGGAGCAGCTGACAGAGCTGGGCAGGCTCAGCCTGGAGAAAAGGAGGGACTTTCTCACTCTCTCCAAATCCCTGACAGGAGGGGGGAGCCAGGTGGGGCTGGGCTCTGCTCCAAGGGAACAAGGGATAGGATGAGAGGAAACAACCTCAAGCTGGGCCAGGAGATGTTCAGGTTGGACATCAGGAGGAATTTCTCCATAGAAGGGGTTGTCAGGCATTGGAAAGGGCTGTCCAGGGAGGTGATGGAGTGACCATCCCTGGAGGTGTCCAAGGAAGGACTGGACGTGGCACTCAGCACTCAGTGACAAGGTGGGGATTGGGCACAGGTTGGACTCGGTGATCTGGGAAGTCTTTTCCAACCTTAATGATTCTGTGATAACACCAGGTATGTCCCAGATTTTGGGATTTCAGTATTGCTGTGCATTTTCCACGTGACAATAATTCTGAGTGTTGTGTTCTTTTTTCAATTAATATTAGCTCTGTCAGAAATTCCTCTTATTAACCTGTTTTGCCTGATTTCTTTGCATAAATTGATTATATCTTCCACATAATTAATAGTCTATCTCATCTAGGGGTAGAGTTTTAATTCTAATCCCATGATCCCAAGCACTTCAATGCTCTGGGAACATTTTGGGGTACAGTTGCTGCTCTCTAATTGAGCTTTAAAATATGTATTTCCCCTAAGTTCATCAGACTACAAGAGCAGCATTTAGGTAGTTTTAGGTTAATAAATTAAATAATTTTTCTAGGACCAGCATATTTTGATCATTCCTCGCTGACTTTATTTCCAGTGATTCTGTTTGACGTCAATCTCTTGAGGAGACCTTTTTGGATAAATTTCAGCAGACATCATTATGACTAAAACATAGCATATATTTGTACTTAAAGCACATAATTAACTATTGGAATTCGTATTTCAAACATCTTTTTCTGTAATGCCTCTTTAGTTCACATCATATTTTTCGTTGTGTTTGTTCCAAAGGTCTGTGTTAAAAAACACTCCTTCTTCCGAAGGACACTTGCTGTATAATCCTTTGTTAGGATAACAGGACCATCTGGTCCCATCCATCTCTCTCCAATTTGATGCTGGGTTAATTGCACCCTGTCAGCACGTGTGATTGACACCATGTTTTCTCTCTTCACTAAGAGGAGTCTATTAACAATGCCGTTTGTCTGAATTCTGGGAGATCTTTTCACAGCTGCTTCTGTGGGACCATACACTCTCCCTAAGTTTTGCTATCAGCCAGTTACAGTAAAAATACATAAAAAGTAAATTAATAATAGATATTCTCAATTTTGGTGTCTAGGCGCAACCCAGTGCATTCTTCTCTAAAATGGAATAAGCTGGTTTGGAAACAGTAAATTAGAGGGTTCATTATTTCTTTAGCAGAACAAGAATGGGCATCTCCCTTCATCCTCTTGTTAGTGCATTGTTCCTGCAACACGCCAGGAATTAATGGCACAGTTCCTCTGACTTCAACGGAGTGATATTAATTTTTCCTCACCCTAATTTGACCTCATGTTGTAAAATACTTCATACATGTAGCATTAAACCTGCATTATATGGGAAAACTGTGGTTTAAACAGGTTTTAGAATGGCTTTTGGTGGTGTCTTTGCAAACACATGCTTCTTCTTCCCAGCACCCCCTTTGTTATCCATGCAGGAATGTCCTGGGAAGGTGTCCTGAGGTGTGTCCCATTGGCCTTTGTTAACCTCTTCCTGTGATTGGGTGTTCCTGTAAGCCCCTTGAGACTTCTAATTGGTTACTCTGTGAATCCCCCTAAACCCTATAAATGTAACATCCCCCACAATAAACCCTCTCTTGCCTCCTCTCCACGCCCGGTGTCCTGTGACCTGTCTCCCTGCCGGCCATGGGGCCACGTGCGGTGGGGGAGGGGGGAGCACCTCTCCCCTCCAGGCTCAGGGCCTGAAAAAGCCCTGGGATAGCCCTGGAGTTTCCCTTTCCCCATCCCTCAAGGCGTCGCAATGGTTCTTCAGATGGAGAAGGAACTAGAACTGGGCCAGCCCCACGCCGAGGATGGGGAAGGAAATCCAGAACTGGTGCCCCGTGTGAGGATACGAATCTTACTGAACTCTTCTATGAAGATAGGTTGATTCCTAAGGCACAGATGGGGGCGAATCTGTGTTCCCGGCGCTCCGAAGTTTAAGCGGCTCGAAGTGTTAGCAGACTGCAGCTGTTTTGAACACTTCATCAATCCGCCTGAGTCAGGTAGGAAGCAAACTTCGGCATACTCCCTAAACCTCTCCCCCGTAAACCTGTAACTACAAGAAGCGTGCATGCCTCTTTAAGAGAGAAAAAGAAAGCTTAAAGAACATATTTAATTCCATCCGCAAGTTATCTAATAAGACTGCTTTGCTAACCCGAAAGCTAGTTCCGTTTCCAGCAAGGGACTCAGAGCACGCCAGCATGGCGAAAAAAGGGTTAAAGCTGCTTGAAACAGCTCCGCAGCAATCGCGGCTCCCGGCCGCCCGCCGTGCCGCTTGATGCCGGCCCCGGGCCGGCCCCGCAACGAACCGGACCGGACACCGCGGTGCCGCCGCCGCCCCGCCGAGACCCCGGCGCCGCTGGCGGCCCTGGCTGAGTACACCGATCCCGCCGCTCCCGCACCGCCCCCGGCCCCGGCAGATCCCGCCGATCCCTCCTCCGCCCTGCTCCTGCCGCACACAGCACCCCCCC